>NC_092092.1:82565340-82865340 GCF_045679555.1 Salvelinus alpinus
GAGGAAGGTGGGAGTTAAATTGAGGAGAGGAGAGTTGAGGAAGGTGGGAGTTAAATTGAGGAGAGATGAGGAAGGTGGGAGTTAAATTGAGGAGAGATGAGGAAGGTGGGAGTTAAATTGAGGAGAGGAGAGGAAGGTGGGAGTTAAATTGAGGAGAGATGAGGAAGGTGGGAGTTAAATTGAGGAGAGTTGAGGAAGGTGGGAGTTAAATTGAGGAGAGATGAGGAAGGTGGGAGCTAAATTGAGTAGAGGAGAGGAAGGTGGGAGTTAAATTGAGGAGAGATGAGGAAGGTGGGAGCTGAATTGAGGAAGGTGGGAGTTAAATTGAGGAGAGGAGAGGAGAGGAAGGTGGGAACTAAATTGAGGAGAGATGAGGAAGGTGGGAGCTAAATTGAGGAGAGGAGAGGAAGGTGGGAGCTGAATTGAGGAGAGGAGAGGAAGATGGGAGTTAAATTGAGGAGAGATGAGGAAGGTGGGAGTTAAATTGAGGAGAGGAGAGGAAGGTGGGAGTTAAATTGGAGAGGAGAGGAAGGTGGGGGTCAAATTGAGGAGAGATGAGGAAGGTGGGAGCTGAATTGAGGAGAGGAGAGGAAGGTGGGAGCTGAATTGAGGAGAGGAGAGGAAGGTGGGAGCTGAATTGAGGAGAGATGAGGAAATGTGGGAGTAAATTGAGGAGAGGAGCGGAAGGTGGGAGTCAAATTGAGGAGAGATGAGGAAGGTGGGAGTTAAATTGAGGAGAGGAGAGGAAGGTGGGAGCTAAATTGAGGAGAGATGAGGAAGGTGGGAGCTAAATTGAGGAGAGATGAGGAAGGTGGGAGCTGAATTGAGGAGAGATGAGGAAGGTGGGAGCTGAATTGAGGAGAGATGAGGAAGGTGGGAGTTAAATTGAGGAGAGATGAGGAAGGTGGGAGTTAAATTGAGGAGAGGAGAGGAAGGTGGGAGCTATATTGAGGAGAAGAGAGGAAGGTGGGAACTAAATTGAGGAGAGATGAGGAAGGTGGGAGTTAAATTGAGGAGAGATGAGGAAGGTGGGAGTTAAATTGAGGAGAGGAGAGGAAGGTGGGAGCTAAATTGAGGAGAGATGAGGAAGGTGGGATACATTGAGGAGAGAGAGGAAGGTGGGAGCTGAATTGAGGAGAGGATGAGGAAGGTGGGAGAGGAGGTGGGAGTACAATTGAGGAGAGATGAGGAAGGTGGGAGCTGAATTGAGGAGAGATGAGGAAGGTGGGAGCTAAATTGAGGAGAAGATGAGGAAGGTGGGAGTTAAATTGAGGAGAGATGAGGAAGGTGGGAGCTAAATTGAGGAGAGGAGAGGAAGGTGGGAGTTAAATATGAGGAAGAGGATGAGGAAGGTGGGAGCTAAATTGAGGAGAGATGAGGAAGGTGGGAGTTAAATTGAGGAGAGGAGAGGAAGGTGGGAGTTAAATTGAGGAGAGATGAGGAAGGTGGGAGTTAAATTGAGGAGAGATGAGGAAGGTGGGAGCTGAATTGAGGAGAGTTGAGGAAGGTGGGATTTAAATTGAGGAGAGATGAGGAAGGTGGGAGCTGAATTGAGGAGAGGAGAGGAAGGTGGGAGTTAAGTTGAGGAGAGTTCAGGAAGGTGGGAGCTAAATTGAGGAGAGATGAGGAAGGTGGGAGTTAAATTGAGGAGAGATGAGGAAGGTGGGAGTTAAATTGAGGAGAGATGAGGAAGGTGGGAGTTAAATTGAGGAGAGATGAGGAAGGTGGGAGTTAAATTGAGGAGAGATGAGGAAGGTGGGAGTTAAATTGAGGAGAGGAGAGGAAGGTGGGAGTTAAATTGAGGAGAGATGAGGAAGGTGGGAGTTAAATTGAGGAGAGTTGAGGAAGGTGGGAGTTAAATTGAGGAGAGATGAGGAAGGTGGGAGCTAAATTGAGTAGAGGAGAGGAAGGTGGGAGTTAAATTGCGGAGAGATGAGGAAGGTGGGAGCTGAATTGAGGAAGGTGGGAGTTAAATTGAGGAGAGATGAGGAAGGTGGGAGCTAAATTGAGGAGAGATGAGGAAGGTGGGAACTAAATTGAGGAGAGGAGAGGAAGGTGGAGAGTTAAATTGAGGAGATGATGAGGAAGGTGGGAGTTAAATTGAGGAGAGATGAGGAAGGTGGGAGCTAAATTGAGGAGAGGAGAGGAAGGTGGGAACTACATTGAGGAGAGATGAGGAAGGTGAGAGCTGAATTGAGGAGAGATGAGGAAGGTGGGAGCTGAATTGAGGAGAGATGAGGAAGGTGGAACTACATTGAGGAGAGATGAGGAAGTTGGAACTACATTGAGGAGAGATGAGGAAGGTGGGAGCTGAATTGAGGAGAGATGAGGAAGGTGGAACTACATTGAGGAGAGATGAGGAAGGTGGGAGCTGAATTGAGGAGAGATGAGGAAGGTGGGAGCTGAATTGAGGAGAGATGAGGAAGGTGGGAGTTAAATTGAGGAGAGATGAGGAAGGTGGGAGTTAAATTGAGGAGAGGTGAGGAAGGTGGGAGCTAAATTGAGGAGAGGAGAGGAAGGTGGGAACTACATTGAGGAGAGATGAGGAAGGTGGGAGTTAAATTGAGGAGAGATGAGGAAGGTGGGAGCTAAATTGAGGAGTGATGAGGAAGGTGGGAGCTGAATTGAGGAGAGATGAGGAAGGTGGGAGTTAAATTGAGGAGAGATGAGGAAGGTGGGAGTTAAATTGAGTAGTGATGAGGAAGGTGGGAGCTGAATTGAGGAGTGATGAGGAAGGTGGGAGCTAAATTGAGGAGAGATGAGGAAGGTGGGAGTTAAATTGAGGAGAGATGAGGAAGGTGGGAGCTGTAAATTGAGGAGAGGAGAGGAAGGTGGGAGACATTAACATTGAGGAGAGATGAGGAAGGTGGGAGTTAAATTGAGGAGAGATGAGGAAGGTGGGAGCTGAATTGAGGAGAGATGAGGAAGGTGGGAGTTAAATTGAGGAGAGGAGAGGAAGGTGGGAGCTGAATTGAGGAGAGGAGAGGAAGGTGGGATTTAAATTGAGGAGAGATGAGGAAGGTGGGAGCTGAATTGAGGAGAGGAGAGGAAGGTGGGAGTTAAGTTGAGGAGAGTTCAGGAAGGTGGGAGCTAAATTGAGGAGAGATGAGGAAGGTGGGAGTTAAATTGAGGAGAGATGAGGAAGGTGGGAGTTAAATTGAGGAGAGATGAGGAAGGTGGGAGTTAAATTGAGGAGAGATGAGGAAGGTGGGAGTTAAATTGAGGAGAGATGAGGAAGGTGGGAGTTAAATTGAGGAGAGGAGAGGAAGGTGGGAGTTAAATTGAGGAGAGATGAGGAAGGTGGGAGTTAAATTGAGGAGAGTTGAGGAAGGTGGGAGTTAAATTGAGGAGAGATGAGGAAGGTGGGAGCTAAATTGAGTAGAGGAGAGGAAGGTGGGAGTTAAATTGAGGAGAGATGAGGAAGGTGGGAGCTGAATTGAGGAAGGTGGGAGTTAAATTGAGGAGAGGAGAGGAAGGTGGGAACTAAATTGAGGAGAGATGAGGAAGGTGGGAGCTAAATTGAGGAGAGGAGAGGAAGGTGGGAGCTGAATTGAGGAGAGGAGAGGAAGATGGGAGTTAAATTGAGGAGAGATGAGGAAGGTGGGAGTTAAATTGAGGAGAGGAGAGGAAGGTGGGAACTACATTGAGGAGAGATGAGGAAGGTGAGAGCTGAATTGAGGAGAGATGAGGAAGGTGGGAGCTGAATTGAGGAGAGATGAGGAAGGTGGAACTACATTGAGGAGAGATGAGGAAGTTGGAACTACATTGAGGAGAGATGAGGAAGGTGGGAGCTGAATTGAGGAGAGATGAGGAAGGTGGAACTACATTGAGGAGAGATGAGGAAGGTGGGAGCTGAATTGAGGAGAGATGAGGAAGGTGGGAGCTGAAATGAGGAGAGATGAGGAAGGTGGGAGTTAAATTGAGGAGAGATGAGGAAGGTGGGAGTTAAATTGAGGAGAGGTGAGGAAGGTGGGAGTTAAATTGAGGAGAGGAGAGGAAGGTGGGAACTACATTGAGGAGAGATGAGGAAGGTGGGAGTTAAATTGAGGAGAGATGAGGAAGGTGGGAGTTAAATTGAGGAGTGATGAGGAAGGTGGGAGCTGAATTGAGGAGAGATGAGGAAGGTGGGAGTTAAATTGAGGAGAGATGAGGAAGGTGGGAGTTAAATTGAGGAGTGATGAGGAAGGTGGGAGCTGAATTGAGGAGTGATGAGGAAGGTGGGAGCTAAATTGAGGAGAGATGAGGAAGGTGGGAGTTAAATTGAGGAGAGATGAGGAAGGTGGGAGTTAAATTGAGGAGAGGAGAGGAAGGTGGGAACTACATTGAGGAGAGATGAGGAAGGTGGGAGTTAAATTGAGGAGAGATGAGGAAGGTGGGAGCTGAATTGAGGAGAGATGAGGAAGGTGGGAGTTAAATTGAGGAGAGATGAGGAAGGTGGGAGTTAAATTGAGGAGAGGAGAGGAAGGTGGGAACTACATTGAGGGGAGATGAGGAAGGTGGGAGTTAAATCGAGGAGAGATGAGGAAGGTGGGAGCTGAATTGAGGAGAGATGAGGAAGGTGGGAGTTAAATTGAGGAGAGATGAGGAAGGTGGGAGTTAAATTGAGGAGAGGAGAGGAAGGTGGGAACTACATTGAGGAGAGATGAGGAAGGTGGGAGTTAAATTGAGGAGAGATGAGGAAGGTGGGAGCTGAATTGAGGAGAGTTGAGGAAGGTGGGAGTTAAATTGAGGAGAGGAGAGGAAGTTGGGAGCTGAATTGAGGAGAGAAGAGGAAGGTGGGAGTTAAATTGAGGAGAGGAGAGGAAGGTGGGAGTTAAATTGAGGAGAGGAGAGGAAGGTGGGAGTTAAATTGAGGAGAGGAGAGGAAGGTGGGAGCTGAATTGTGGAGAGTTGAGGAAAGTGGGAGCTGAATTGAGGAGAGATGAGGAAGGTGGGAGTTAAATTGAGGAGAGGAGAGGAAGGTGGCAGCTGAATTGAGGAGAGAAGAGGAAGGTGGGAGCTGGGAGGGCCTGTAACTAGCTGCAGGAAATGTTTGTCCTAACAGAAAATGACAGGAGGCTTTGGAAAGGGCTTGACATTGGACACATAAATCTGGCAGTTGTGCTCTATCATAATCGGGCCAATTGAAGCATTCACTACATGGTCAAGTTCTCAGACCTCGCTGGCTTCTCTCTCTTCTGTGAGGAGAGAGAGAGACGCAAGAGGCTGCGGCAGTGACATCTGTGAGACCTCAAGGCTATGTAGCAGCCACGAGGTCAGTCATCTGCCATGCCATGCCATGAATGCTACAGCAAACCTGGCTTATGTCTCCCTGCCAACAAACACAGGCAGTCAGTGTCTAACGGTCCCTTTGTCCCCCATTCCCCCCAGACTCCTGGCTTGATTGAACTGATTTCTACTCTCATTATATTTAACTACAGCTCCTCACTGGATGTTGGTGCCAGGCGTTTGTCAAACAGTAACGTGTGTATACAAAAACAAAAACACACAATATAAACATAATCTCAGAATGAATCATGAACACCGTGGAGAAATCACAACAAAAAGAGGAGATTTTAGACTTTTTTTTGTGATTGAGGCCATATTTTAAATTCTCTGTCTTCCCAATACGGTGTGTCTATTGTGCTAGGAAACATGGATTTGAAAATAGGCAATGAACATTGCTGAATGAATTCTGTCTGAAACAGTCATGTTTAAATTCTGTATGATCTACAGTGAATACCATAAAGTATACTTTAGAGAGAAGGGAGACATACTTAAGCAATAAGGCCGAGGGGGTGTGGTATATTGCCTATATACCACAGCTAAGGGTTGTCCTGGCACGACACAACGCGGAGTGCCTGGATAGAGCCCTTAGCCGTGGTATATTGGCCATACACCACTAACCCACGAGGTGCCTTATTGCTTTTATAAACCGGTTGCCAACACAGTAAGGCAACAAACTACACATCTAAATAGAAAATGTTGTTTTAATAAATAAATTCAGAATAAATACATTCTGCCAGAAAAGCAGTCCGGACAAAAGTCTTGTTTCTAGACTGGTTGCTATGCAACATATCCACAGGCTAGCTAGCACAGACTAGCTTACATTAAATGTATGCAAAAACCGAGCATTTGGGCCACTTCTAGAATGACTAACATATGACAATTATTAATTAATGTTGATCTGAATGTTGACATGTATTGTGCACGAATGAAAAAATTGTCCCGTGTTATTATTTGTTGTTAGCTTGCCCATGTTGTCATTTGTCGGCTCCAAGCTGCTTGAAATGGATGCCGTTCTTTTAGCTGGGGGAGCTGCTGCTTGGTTGTCACAGAGAATAGCGCTCCAGTGCTTCCTCGATTCCAGATTTGTCCTCCAGTAACTTTGAAGAGACCTTGCGAATCTGTGTCTTCTGACAGACAGTTTTTCTCATGCCTCTAGTCAAGAATCCAACAGTTTCTGGATCATGGTGGTTGAGAGGCAGTGGTTTGTGTAAATCTGCGATGGGCAAGCTATTTTGCCAATCTTTGGCATGATTGTTGCAAAGGTGTTCACTTCCATCGGCTCTTTTGTGTACCGGAAACACATAAGACAACATAACATTAGCTAATAGTTAGGCCTACAAAACTACCGGTTATATTGTCAAGGTACATTAGAATGGGCTCCCGAGTTGCACAGTGGTCCAAGGCACTGAATCTCAGTGCTAGAGGATTCACTACAGACCCTGGTTTGATCCTGGGCTGTTTCACAACTGGCTGTGATTGGGAGTCCCATAGGGCAGCGCACAATTGGCTGAGTGTTGTCCGGGTTATGAATATGCCGTCATTGTAAATAAGAATTTGTTCTTGACTGATTTGCCTAGTTAAACAAAGGTTAAATTAAATAAAAAAATTAAGATTTAACTAGCTAGCTTACAGTTACATGCTATATGTAGTTGTTCACCGGTGGGCAGCTTTGTCACACCCCTCTTCCCTTTGTCACGCCCCTCTTCCCTTTGTCACACCCCTCTTCCCTTTGTCACTCCCCTCTTTCCTCAACTTTTTAATTACGCCGACAGACACATTGTTGCTCGTTATGAATATGATGTCCTTCTGTATACTCCATGCCAGACTGAGGAGGGGGTTGTTGATGTGCCGGTTCAAACCAGCTCTGAGTCCAGCGTAGCTGCTAATCCCGGCCATATTCTTCGACATTAGAATGACGTTCAGCTCCGGGTTTTTTTTGTATTCCCAAACTCACAATATATCCCTGTTTCTGCACACATGTCAGTGAAGCAGGTAAGTGCCCACTGTGTTTGTTTCACAGTTTTCTTTTTTGTTTAGCTTTCTTTCAAATTAATCTAAACATTTATTTATCGGGAATGTCCAACTATTGTTGATATAGCCATTTTATGGGGGATCAAAGGCACAATGATATCAAGGTGAAAAGGCACAATGATATCAAGGTGAAAAGGCACAATGATATCAAGGTGAAAAGGCACAATGATATCAAGGTTAAAAGGCACAATGATATCAAGGTGAAAAGGCACAATTATATCAAGATGAAAAGGCACAATGATATCAAGGTGAAAAGGAACAATGATATCAAGGTGAAAAGGAACAATGATATCAAGGTGAAAAGGCACAATGATATCAAGGTGAAAAGGCACAATGATATCAAGGTGAAAAGGAACAATGATATCAAGGTGAAAAGGAACAATGATATCAAGGTGAAAAGGCACAATGATATCAAGGTGAAATGGAACAATGATATCAAGGTGAAATGGAACAATGATATCAAGGTGAAAAGGAACAATGATATCAAGGTGAAAAGGAACAATGATATCAAGGTGAAATGGAACAATGATATCAAGTTGAAAAGGAACAATGATATCAAGGTGAAATGGAACAATGCGCAATGATATCAAGGTGAAATGGAACAATGATATCAGGTGAAAAGGAACAATGATATCAAGGTGAAAAGGCACAATGATATCAAGGTGAAAAGGCACAATGATATCAAGGTGAAAAGGAACAATGATATCAAGGTGAAAAGGAACAATGATATCAAGGTGAAAAGGCACAATGATATCAAGGTGAAATGGAACAATGATATCAAGGTGAAATGGAACAATGATATCAAGGTGAAAAGGAACAATGATATCAAGGTGAAAAGGAACAATGATATCAAGGTGAAATGGAACAATGATATCAAGTTGAAAAGGAACAATGATATCAAGGTGAAATTGAACAATGCGCAATGATATCAAGGTGAAATGGAACAATGATATCAGGTGAAAAGGAACAATGATATCAAGGTGAAAAGGAACAATGATATCAAGGTGAAAAGGAACAATGATATCAGGTGAAAAGGCACAATGATATCAAGGTAAAATGGAACAATGATATCAAGGTGAAAAGGAAAAATGATATCAAGGTCAAATGGAACAATGATATCAGGTGAAAAGGAACAATAATATCAAGGTGAAAAGGAACAATGATATCAGGTGAAAAGGCACAACGATATCAAGGTGAAATGGAACAATGATATCAAGGTGAAAAGGAACAATGATATCAAGGTGAAAAGGAACAATGATATCAAGGTGAAATGGAACAATGATATCAAGTTGAAAAGGAACAATGATATCAAGGTGAAATGGAACAATGCGCAATGATATCAAGGTGAAATGGAACAATGATATCAGGTGAAAAGGAACAATGATATCAAGGTGAAAAGGAACAATGATATCAAGGTGAAAAGGAACAATGATATCAGGTGAAAAGGCACAATGATATCAAGGTAAAATGGAACAATGATATCAAGGTGAAAAGGAAAAATGATATCAAGGTCAAATGGAACAATGATATCAGGTGAAAAGGAACAATAATATCAAGGTGAAAAGGAACAATGATATCAGGTGAAAAGGCACAACGATATCAAGGTGAAATGGAACAATGATATCAAGGTGAAAAGGCACAATGATATCAAGGTGAAAAGGCACAATGATATCAAGGTGAAAAGGCACAATGATATCAAGGTGAAATGGATAAACGTCATAGTCATGGTATTTGGTCTCACATACACATGGCTAAATGTTGTTTTAGCCAATTAGCATCCAGTATCCAAACTACCTGATTTATAAAGAGACACTAAACATGGCTTGGAGTGAGTCAGGGGGAAAGAAAATACACTTAGCAAGACAGACCCAGAAAAATAGAGTTGTATAGAGAGAGTAGAGCATCTCCTAACCACAGAGACAGTTAAATAGAGTTGTATAGAGAGAGTAGAGCATCTCCTGAAGACCAAGACAGTTAAATAGAGTTGTATAGAGAGAGTAAAGCATCTCCTAACGACAGAGACAGTTAAATAGAGTTGAATAGAGAGAGTAGAGCATCTCCTAACCACAGAGACAGTTAAATAGAGTTGTATAGAGAGAGTAGAGCATCTCCTGAAGACCAAGACAGTTAAATAGAGTTGTATGGAGAGAGTAGAGCATCTCCTGAAGACCAAGACAGTTAAATAGAGTTGTATAGAGAGAGTAGAGCATCTCCTGAAGACAAAGACAGTTAAATAGAGTTGAATAGAGAGAGTACAGCATCTCCTGAAGACCAAGACAGTTAAATAGAGTTGTACAGAGAGAGTAGAGCATCTCCTGAAGACCAAGACAGTTAAATAGAGTTGAATAGAGAGAGTAGAGCATCTCTTAACGACAGATACAGTTAAATAGAGTTGTATATAGAGAGTACATCATCTCCTAACGACAGACCCAGTTAAATAGAGTTGTATAGAGAGAGTAGAGCATCTCCTGAAGACCAAGACAGTTAAATAGAGTTGTACAGAGAGTAGAGCATCTCCTAATGACAGAGACAGTTAAATAGAGTTGTACATAGAGAGTAGAGCATCTCCTGAAGACAGAGACAGTTAAATAGAGTTGTACAGAGAGAGTAGAGCATCTCCTAACGACAGAGACAGTTAAATAGAGTTGTACATAGAGACTAGAGCATCTCCTGAAGACAGACCCAGTTAAATAGAGTTGTACAGAGAGAGTAGAGCATCTCCTAACGACAGAGACAGTTAATTAGAGTTGTATGGAGAGAGTAGAGCATCTCCTAACGACAGAGACAGTTAAATAGAGTTGTACAGAGAGAGTAGAGCATCTCCTAACGACAGAGACAGTTAAATAGAGTTGTATAGAGAGAGTAGAGCATCTCCTAATGACAGATACATTTAAATAGAGTTGTATAGAGAGAGTACAGCATCTCTTGAAGACCAAGACAGTTAAATAGAGTTGTATAGAGAGAGTAAAGCATCTCCTAACGACAGAGACAGTTAAATAGAGTTGAATAGAGAGAGTAGAGCATCTCCTAACCACAGAGACAGTTAAATAGAGTTGTATAGAGAGAGTAGAGCATCTCCTAATGACCAAGACAGTTAAATAGAGTTGTATGGAGAGAGTAGAGCATCTCCTGAAGACAGACCCAGTTAAATAGAGTTGTATAGAGAGAGTAGAGCATCTCCTAACGACAGAGAAAGTTAAATAGAGTTGTATAGAGAGAGTAGAGCATCTCCTAACGACAGAGAAAGTTAAATAGAGTTGTATAGAGAGAGTAGAGCATCTCCTAACGACAGAGACAGTTAAATAGAGTTGTACAGAGAGAGTAGAGCATCTCTACAGATCCATCTAGTATAGTTTTGTTAAAATAAATACAATAAAATGCCTCTAGTTGTGCCCTTGATTCTACAGTTGGCTTAACTCAGTCAGACACCAGGGGAAGCAGATGTTGTCTCGCGGCGTGTCCCTGCCTCTCTCTGCTGCTGCTGCTGTCCTGGTAGGTGTCACTGAGCTTACAGGTGCACCCAACCACTAAGCTGGTTCAGTCTGGTTCGGTCTTACCATAGGCCAGGGACGCTGCTCCAGAGCTCCAGAGCTGGGGGTGTTGGAATAGGGGGAATATGCTAATTTGATCCACTGAGGTATAATAATTGATGATCAGCCCTGCTGTCCAAGCTGAAAATCACTGGGCCGTGCCATAATACCCCACAAATGCAGTAACATATCCTGGTGTGTGTGTGCACTGACTGAACACACTGCACAGTGCAGAGACATCACCACAAACTGTACAGCATTTATTTCAGTGTTGTTAATGAAGCTGTTATTGACCAATCAGGATATTATTCATTACCTGATAGTAGAGGGTATTTGCTATGGAGTTATACTATAACTGTTGGATAGAGAAAACCTATATATATTTTACCTTTATTTAACTAGGAACAGTGGGTTAACTGCCTGTTCAGGGGCAGAACGACAGATTTGTACTTTGTCAGCTCGGGGATTTGAACTTGCAACCTTTCGGTAACTAGTCCACCGCTCTAACCTCTAACCTACGCTGCCATCCCTACGTTCTTCACTCGTTGTTCGTGGGAATTTATCCTGCTAACTGTTTCAAATGTCCGAACTGAATTTGGTAAAAGGGCTTTTTATGTACTCTGCACCATCGGCTTGGAACACCTTACAAAATACTTTTAAACTGGAAGAACTTGTCCCGATTGGTGTTTTAAATAATTGATGAAGGATTTTGAGACTGATTCCCTGACCTGTCAATGTTTTTAATTTGCTGTTTTCTGATTTAAACTCTTTTGAATTCTATATTTTTTTTACTACTGTTTTCTATATTGTAGAATAATAGTGAAGACAAACTATGAAATAACACATATGGAATCATGCAGTAACCAAAAAAGTGATAAACAAATCAAAATATATTTTATATTTGAGATTCTTCAAAGTAGCCACCTTGATGACAGTTTTATACACTCTTGGCATTCTCTCAAACAGGTTCATGAGTTAGTCACCTGGAATGCATTTCAATTAATAGGTGTGCCTTGCTAAAAGTTCATTTGTGGAATATCTTTCCTTCTTAATGTGTTTCAGCCAATCAGTTGTGGTGTGACATGGTACAGAAGATAGCCCTATTTGGTAAAATACCACGTCCATGTTATGGCAAGAACAGCTCAAATAAGCAAAGAGAAACGACAGTCCATCATTACTTTAATACATGAAGGTCAGTCAATCTGGTACATTTCAAGAACTTTGAAAGTTTCTTTCAGTTCAGTCGCAAAAACCAAAAAGCGAAATGATGAAACATGCTTTCATGAGGACCACCACAGGAAAGGAAGACACAGAGTTACCTCTGCTGCAGAGGATACGTTCATTAGAGTTAACTGCACATTAGATTGCAGACAAAAATAAATGCTTCACAGAGCTCAAGTAACAGACACATCTCAACATCAACTGTTCAGAGGATTCTGAGTGAATCAGGCCTTCATTGTCGAATTGCTGCAAAGAAACCACTACTAAAGGACACCAATAAGAAGAAAATACTTGATTTGGCCAAGAAACACGAGCAATTGACATTAGACTGCATGGAGTCATTGAGGAGGACGTGTGATGGTGTGGGGTGTTTTGCTGGTGACACTGTCAGTGATTTATTTGGAATTCAAGGCACACTTAACCAGCATGACTACCACAGCATTCTGCAGCATAACGCCATCCTATCTGGTTTCCGCTTCGTGTGACTATCATTTGTTTTTTAACTAAACAATTACCCAACACACCTCCAGGCTGTGTAAGGGCTATTTGACCAAGGAGGAGAGTGATGGAGTGCTTCATCAGATGACCTGGTCTCCACAATCCCCTGACCTCAACCCAATTGAGATGGTTTGGGATGAGTTGGACTGCAATGTGAAGGAAAAGCAGCCAGCAAGTGCTCAGCATATGTGGGAACTCCTTCAAGACTGCTGGAGAAGCATTTCTCATGAAGCTGGTTGAGAGAATGCCAAGAGTGTGCAAAGCTGTCATCAAGGCAAAGGGTGGCTACTTTGAAGAATCTAAAATATTACGTATATTTTGTTTTGTTTAATACTTTTTTGGTTACTACATGATTCCATATGTGTTATATCATAGCTTTGATGTCTTCACAAGTAAAAATAAAGAAAAACTCTTAAATAAGTTGGTGTGTCCACACTTTTGACTGGTACTGTACATATTACCTCAATTACCTCGACTAACCGGTGCCCCCACACATTGACTCTGTACCGGTACCCCCTGTATATAGCCTTGTTACTGTTATTTCATTGTTGCTCTTTAATTATATATTGTGTAATACTGCCTGTTGCGAATGTTAGGCTGTTTCATTGATTGTGTTGTACTATACCATGCTGGAAGCAAGCTGCAAACTGTCTGACAGCTTCACCCCATTTCACCCACTGTATCTTCAAGTGCCAGGATAGTTACAGAAAGCAATAACAACAATGTACTCCCTTCCTAAAGGTTCAGGTTCTGCTCTTTATTTTCTTTATTTTTTTGGACAATCTTTGTTTTGGAATTGATTTATATCCGTGATTGAATTAAAGAACAACATTGTATTCGCTGCCAAAGGTTCAAGTTATTTAATAATATTTGTCTTTTTTTGTCAATCTTCATTTGAGGAATTAGCCATAGTAATATCAGTGATATTAAATGCACATAGTTGCACTATAGCAAAGTAGTGAATAATCCCATCTGTGTTTAGCTTTGGAGAGCATTTGCATTGGGTTACAGGCTGGGGGACAGTCACCTGTTGAGTCAGAGGCCCTACGGGACAGCTGTCCCAACAGACAGGCTGGGGGACATTCACCTGTTGAGTCAGAGGGACTACGGTACAGCTGTCCCAACAGACAGGCCTGGGGACATACACCTGTTGAGTCAGAGGGACTACAGGACAGCTGTCCCAACAGACAGGCTGGGGGACATTCACCTGTTGAGTCAGAGGGACTACGGGACAGCTGTCCCAACAGACAGGCTGGGGGACATTCACCTGTTGAGTCAGAGGGACTACGGGACAGCTGTCCCAACAGACAGGCTGGGGGACATTCACCTGTTGAGTCAGAGGGACTACGGGACATCTGTCCCAACAGACAGGCTGGGGGACATTCACTTGTTGAGTCAGAGGGACTACGGGACAGCTGTCCCAACAGACAGGCTGGGGGACATTCACCTGTTGAGTCAGAGGGACTACAGGACAGCTGTCCCAACAGACAGTCTGGGGGACATTCACCTGTTGAGTCAGAGGGACTACAGGACAGCTGTGCCAACAGACAGAGAGGTAGGGACGTGCCTTCATCATCCTTTCGGTCACGGCTCCACTGTTCTAGCTAGGCTCTGTGTTATGTTCACAATCATTTGTTATGCTGTATCCGGGGAGAATATTGCAGTCTTCAGTGCAGTCATTGGTTGTAATTTGTCTCCGTACGGCCTCTCAACTAACATATAATTTGATAAGCTCAGCCGTAATGTTAAGGTAGCATCGTGATAACTGTATAATATGACAGTGGATAGGGGATTTCCTTTCTGAGGAGGATTTGGATGTTTAGATGATATTGTTTGAGAGAGGACATTTAAACTAGGGGAATTTACTCTGTAGCTGTCTAACATAACCTGTGTTTTATTGCAGAATTGTTTGCTGTGAATAATGTCAGACGATTTTCCCCACACGTTTCATTTTAAAGGCTGCCATTGTGAAACGTATAATATGAGGATTTGTGAAGGAGGTTTACAGTCTTTTCGGCGGAATAGTTTCCTACACTTCTATAGTTTCAAGTTCTCCGTGTAACATATTGGCCTAGCAGGGTAACACCCAAAGCTTAAAGTTTCCATATTTTCCTCATACTCATCCCTTTATTAAGCTTTTTCCCCCTCCACAGTGAACTGTACATTCACAATACCCATACTGTTGGAAAAAAGGGGGATCAGAATTAACTTGTTTTAGAAAATGACCATGAAGTGACCGAAAGGGCACAGTGCCACAATCCACCCTTCCTTCCTTCCTTCCTTCCTTCCTTCCTTCCTTCCTTCCTTCCTTCCTTCCTTCCTTCCTTCCTTCCTTCCTTCCTTCCTTCCTTCCTTCCTTCCTTCCTTCCTTCCTTCCTTCCTTCCTTCCTTCCTTCCTTCCTTCCTTCCACCCTTCCTTCCTTCCTTCCTTCCTTCCTTCCTTCCTTCCACCCTTCCTTCCTTCCTTCCTTCCTTCCTTCCTTCTCTCTCTGTCTGGTAAGGGGTAATGAGTGTCAGGCTCATTCCTCTTATGGTAAAATATGCTATCTGTGCCTGCCTGCCTGCCAGTCTATGTGAGTGCATCCAAATGGCACCCTTTTCCCTGTGTAGTGCACTACTTTTGACCAGGGCCCATAGGGACAACGTAGGGAAAAGGGTGCCATTTCAAACGCACCCTAAGTTAGAGTTCCATGTTAATCCTCATGAAACATGACTTTGTGCGCATGAATAAATAAAAAGCTGATCGGTGGGTAATTGAGGTGCCGTTCCACTAACAAACGACAACACCATTTGTCAATTAGATTTTTCTTCCCCCACCAATCTGGGGACCTGAGATGATTTATATCAAATGAAATCATTTACTAAAAACATGAGAGTAGGACTCTCGGAACCACTAAGAGCACACCCTTCCTACTGGTTTTCCAACCAGATGACAGTTAGCTATTTAGCATTTAAAGGCCTCTATTATAATATAATAATCTGTCCTATTGTTTTTATGCAGAATGTTATCTTACATTCTGTGTCTAATTCTATTGATTCAGTTATAAAATAGTATACCTCCCGAGTGGCGCAGCGGTCTAAGGCACTGCAACTCAGTGCAAGAGGCGTCACTACGGTCCCTGGTTTGGTTCCAGGCTGTATCACATCCGTGCTGTGATTGGGAGTCCCATAGGGCGGTGCACAATTGGCCCCGTGCCGTCCGGGTTTGGATGGGGTAGGCCGTCATTGTAAATAAGAATTTGTTCTTAACTGACTTGCCTAGATGAATGAAGTTAGATCGCTATTGTATATTTCCTCAATATGTTTTCCCCCAGTAGAGACTCTTAGAGATTGAATTTCAAATGACCGAGTAGACAGTTGAGTAACAAAACCCTTACTTTGTTTATCAATGTGAAAACCTGGGGGCAACAAAGTGAAGACAGCAGATTCACGTTAATTTACCTCAGTAGACGTGATATTGGCAACCCCCTAGAGCAGAGAACTGTTAATTTGAAACATATGCTTTTAAACAACATTGTGTGTGGCTGACTGAGAGTTTCACAGGGATACAAGCAGTGGTCCTTCTTAATTTAAATAATGAACTGAATTATTTTTTAACAAACAAACAGAGAATGCTAAACCTTTGATTCATGATGTGATGTACACGGGCTGTTTTCGGAACACAGTGTTATCTTTCACACTATCCTGGCAACTATCCCTGCAAAATATATCGCTGTTATTCATTGTTACTTCTCTCCTGTGATTTGAAGCCTCCGATGAACCACCTGGGAACAGAATAATCAACGTTAAATAGATCACGTATAGCTTTTAGCCACGTCATTTACAAACTGAGCTACACATTTTCTAGGTGTTCAATATCTCCCTAGAAAAGCAAAGCCTTGGAAGCTGCATTGATTTCCGAAGTCCTCGTCCCCACTCCTGCCTTTGTGACTGCTGCTTGACCCACTTATTCGCTCATCTTTCCCACTTTTCTCAGGAGGGTTATGCTCGCGTACTGCTTTTGCCATTACTGAGTGGACGGCAGCCAGCTACCCTGTACAGCCTCTCTTTGAATGAGTTAGGTGATACCGGCTCAGCAAGTCAACATCATAAATCACCAGACAAATTGACGCAAGTGCCACGGGAGAGAAGATCCTTCTAGGAGTCTTAGAAGACCACATAGAGGACAATAATAACCTCAGTGGTGATGCTAGCTGATGGGTATTGACAAAGCACTGAGTTAGACCTAAACCATGGCCCTTATCCCCCTCTGCAATGATCCAGCCTTACAGCAGCGTCCACTGTAAGACCCATGGCTATAGCTATACATTTTATTATACACATCAATGTTTATTGATCAGAACCCTGTCAGCAGGGTAATAAAACGCTATTTAAACTTCAGAGTGGAGACAGGGTGTTAACGCCAAAATAGACAATAAAAAAAACTGTTGGTATATTGAATTGTCTCATTTAACGTTTTCATTTTGAGACGTATCATAGTATCAAAAGAGCGAGGTAACAGAATGACTCATTCATACACAAAAACCTCACAATTTCTCCCTGAAAAACACTCACAATATCCCACCAAACAAAGAACACTTGTTTTTCCTCCATTCAATACACTTTGGAGCTCGCAAGAAAAGCATTTCACTGCACGTGAACTTAAAACTTGACATTTTCTAAGCCAAAAATATTCAGACTGCTTTCATTAAAACGTGCTCAAAAAAAAGTATTAATAAATATAGTTGTATACTCTAATTATGCTCTAAAACATTTAATGGGTAAAGCAACCAACTTTTAGGCATTCAGAGCCTTCCTCGGGGTTACATGGTTAATGCTTGAACCAGGTTATGTAGACAAGCAATTAATGCAGCCAATGAACACGGTGCTGGGGTGTGTCATAGTAATTAAGGTAACGAGGGATGGAAAAAGTGGAACTGTTAAAAAAAAAAAGAAGAATGTCAAGATGTTAAATAGACGGGGTAGATATTTACATCACCTTATGGTAATATAATGAAATATAATAGAACACCATCATGTTAATATCGACAAATCATTACTGTCACTATCAAGTTACTTTCATCTTTGTTTCGTTATTTCATCTAATATCTTCTCGTTATTCAAGCAGAGTGCATAATGAGCATCATCAACATGGGAAACATGATATGCAGTGGAGGCTGATAATCCTGAGGGGATTTTTTTATTTTTTTTCATTGGGTTGAAATGCTGATGGAAAGGGGTCAGCGTTTTTAGGAGATCCAGTGGGCCTCAAAGTTCTTTGAGGAACCGTAGGTTTCTTGGCCCTGAACATGGCTTGGGGAGACTAGGGAGGACTAGTTGAGACTGGCAGGCTGAGTTTAAGCTAAGTTCCTCTGGAAGGCTACATCATAATTGCTAATAGGGTTGAAAGCAGGCTTGAGGCAGGTCTGTTGAGATCCTCTCGTCCTCCCTAGGATTAGCATGTTTAAGAGGCTCCCTTTCAACAAACTAGAATGGATTGTTGTAACTATAAGGACCAGGATTGAGGAGAAAAGGACTTACCAATGTGGTAATGTTGTCCTATTTTCTAATGACTTGTAGCTAGCTATCTTTATAAGAGTTTGTTGAAGTCATATTGGATAGGCTCCACTTGGCTTTACCTGCTGTCTGCAAAGCACTAGCTAGCTAAGTACGACTTCCACACTCATTTCATGTCCACTTTCTTTCCCCCTTCTAGCACATTGCTGTGTCTCAACACACAGTATTTTGTTTGTTTTTCAAGTATTTCATGAAGAACGAGGAATTGTTATTAGACTATAATGCAGAGGGCAACATTGTTTTGTTCTCACTGTTAATGGTTTGGGTATAACACAAATAATCTACTTATCCCAATGTTGATACAAAAGAAGCACACTATTCATCTGAATTGTGTATATTGAGAAAATAACGACAACTCTATGATACTGGCTTGATCTCTCTCTGCGCTGTAGACATTTCGTTGCCGATAATATGATACAGAAATATCTTGGTTCGTGGCTTTGTAAGAGTTGTCAAGTATGGCTGGAGATACCAATACAGCTAGCTGCATTGAATCATTAACCCGATTCTCTCTTTGGAAGTCATATTCATTCCATATTCAGTTCAATGATAAAATAAAACTATACAAAATAAACTAAGACATTGGTTTTAAATGATTTGAAAAACCACATAGCAGTTTTTTTTTACGTCGTAGTTATTTTTTCTCATTTAATAAAATTCACAGAATGTTCTGGTATAGGCTGGTTTTCCTACTACTTCCAGACAGTTTCCAGAACTTGAAATGTGAATATACACAGTGAGTCACAAAGACAACATTGCTATTGTTTTGGGGTCCGGTTTCAATTTCAGCCATTGTCTGTGTGCTGTTAATACATGTACATTTTATTCAACACGTTCAAAAAAGAAGGTTAGAAAACTAAAACACTTTTAAACTGAGTCCTGGTAGCAGCGAGAAACCCTGAGCTCATTGAAGTCTCCTCTCTCTCTCTCTCTGATCTTTCCTTTCATTGCAAAGGGACTTGCGTTTTCGATATGAGCAGGGTTTGAGTAAAGAGTATGTTGCTCTCTTTGCTAGTTAAATGTTTAAATAAGACATGCAATTTGAATTGGTGCAGAGCTCATCAATATGAAATTGGTGCAGCAGAGTGAAACAGAATGGAAGGAGACAGGCCTGAATGGTCACTCTCCGTTCCTCTAAACCCAATAGGCCCTTTTCTGAAGCCTCCATCATTCCAAGAAATAAAAACATTTTGAGGCTTTGAGGCTTCTCCTTGATAGCAATACGGGAGACACAAGACATGTGAATCAAACTTTTAAATATCTTAAATCAGTAGCGTCATATGTTTACTACGTAGCTATCGTCTGAGTAATACAGTGCATGGTAAATATTGGACCTGCATGGATGTGACTTGGTCTGCTGCTAACATATCAATATAAGCTACTGTGTATCCCAGGATATACATTTTCCCCTGTATAGTATAACCCCCAGTATATCCATGTTCCCTACTCGTCCAAAACATCAGGTATTTGTTACAGTATATCCATATTCCCTACATGTACAATACATCAGGTCTTTGTGCTTGTGATCTGTCAGTCAACATTTGATACCAATAGAGTTTGTAAGATTTTCACAAATACCCCCTGCTGCTCTTAGACCCCCCCCCCCACATATACACACATAAATTATGCTACGCTTGAAGATTTGTATGCAGTAACAAATTATTAAATGTTTTTTCTTTATCCCATGGGTGTCAGCCACACCATAACCAATACAATTTCACAGTACGGTAATGATTACTAGAAGGAAGCTAAACAGGAGGTGATAAAGTCAACAGAACCAACCGTGCTGTATACTCTAAGGGAGCGTTCCAAATGGCACACTAATCCCTATTTAGTGCACTACTTTTGACCAGAGCCCTATGGCACCCTAATCTCTATATTTAGTGCACTACTTTTGACCAGAGCCCTATGGCACCCTAATCCCTATATAGTGAACTACTTTTGACCAGAGCCCTATGGCACCCGAATCCCTATATATAGTGCACTACTTTTGACCAGAGTCCTATGGCACCCTAATCCCTATATATAGTGCACTACTTTTGACCAGAGTCCTATGGCACCCTAATCCCTAATAGTGCACTACTTTTGACCAGAGGCTGGTTTGAGGTACAAACTATTAAAAAGTATCTGTGAAAAGCTGAGACTCCCTAGAACACTAGCTATACAAGAGTCGTTAGAATGTGAGGGGTACTTCTACATATAAGATCAGAGGAAATCTCAGGACATAGTGTCTATAATACTGTAAGGGGTACTTCTACATATAAGATCAGAGGAAATCTCAGGACATAGTGTCTATAATACTGTAAGGGGTACTTCTACATATAAGATCAGAGGAAATCTCAGGACATAGTGTCTATAATACTGTAAGGGGTACTTCTACATATAAGATCAGAGGAAATCCCAGGACATGATGTCTATAATAATGTCATAAGCGCACATAGTTGATATCACAAACGGCAATCTCCACAGAGTTGTCACTGACTAGTTGGATATTCATTTTTGAGTGAAAACAACTATTTATGTACTTACATAGATTTTACATGAATTTATATCAGGATTTTGCTTTGTGACCCACCAAATTTGAAATAATGTTTTTTAAATTGTATAAAAATAGAGACTTATCATACATTGCAGTTGAGGCACAATGGGAAAGTAATTCTGCTTTGAAAGTTGCTAAACTTGTAACCCCACTTTTGAGAAAATGCCCCTGGAATGTTTTGGTACACCTACTGGAGAGCTCTTCTTTGTCTACACCCATTCAGCATCATTTACACCCTCTTAAGCCTTAGCCCCACCCATCTCTTTAAGGATTCCCAGTGTAGTAAACAACCAAAGATTGCAAGACTAAAGGTGGTGAAAGTAGCAGCAAAAAGTAGTAGTAAAAATAAACCTTATCTGGTCTTTGGGCTATATTCTAATCTGACTTTGTTGCAGGTCATGTTGTTCTTCACATCACTGTCTCTGGTAAACACACGCTATATAAAATAAAATCACATGCATAGGACACAGAAGGTGTAAGCAGTACAGTGAAATGGTTACTTGCATAGTGGAGTCTTTTGTAGCTAGCTAAACAATGAACCACAATCCCAACCCATACTACCATGCACCATGCATGACTCAGCAGGTAGCTAAAGATAACCAACTAGGTTCAATGATAGCTAGCTAGCTAACATTAGGCTATACAGTAACTAGCAAAGTTAGCTAGCTAGCGAACAATTCGCTTTAACTTGCAATGAACACAACTTTCTGACAAAATGTAAATGCATAATATCTGAAAATGTAGCTAGCTAGACAATCTTACCCATATACATGGATGAACGCTTCTCCTTCTCTGTCTTGGTTGCCCTTAGTTTGAAGATGTAATCCAGAGAGTTTGAAGATGTAATCCAGAGAGTTTGAAGATGTAATCCAGAGAGTTTGAAGATGTAATCCAGAGAGTTTGAAGATGTAATCCAGAGACAGGTGTTTCATACAACTGACTTCTGTGTTCTCTTTTCGACTCTCTGCATTTAGCAATCATCTCTCTACGTTCACAAGGCATTCCACTGATTTCAAAACTCAGTCAACTTATTCCCGTGACAACAGCACTGTTGATCACCTTTTTCTTCCTCGACACTGTCATCAGAAGACTCTACAATGTTCGGTTCAATGAACATGTTTTACCTAAATTAGGGATTTCCTCATTGTCTGATTCATTTTTTCAGCATCAGAGAGAGTCAGCATTGGCACAATCGTCCTCCAGAAAGTAGTCCACAACTTTTCCCCACTGATCTTTGTCGATAGCAGCTGTTACATTTTACATTTTACATTTTAGTCATTTAGCAGACACTCTTATCCAGAGCGACTTACAGTAGAGTGCATACATTTTATTACATTTTTACATACTGAGACAAGGATCCCTACCCCTACCGGCCAAACCCTCCCTAACCCGGACGACGCTATGCCAATTGTGCGTCGCCCCACGGATCTCCCGGTTGCGGCCGGCTGCGACAGAGCCTGGGCGCGAACCCAGCCCAGCCTGGGCGCGAACCCAGAGACTCTGGTGGCGCAGCTAGCACTGCGATGCAGTGCCCTAGACCACTGCGCCACCCGGGAGATCTCTCGTTACCTGCAGGGCAGCAAAGTTGAGAATACTAGCAACACGTTTTCAGTTCTTCGTGATATCTTTAAAAAAGCAACGGTAGAAAGGATTATTTACAAATACTGAGCAGCTCGTGTGAAAGACAGAATCATGCTACATGGCAGACCAATCCAAACTCATCTCTCAGCATGTCCAGTCTATCAATTATCTCAGCCAATCATGGCTAGCGACAAGGTTACTGAATAGAGGATGGTAGAACACTTCATTGTGAGGCTAAATGTAAGGGCTGGACGTGCAGATAAATGAAAGTCAGGTAAATGGAAAGATGATTGTTGCCGGGATCTCGGGACTGATAGGGTTTAAGCAACACTAAAGCTATATTTAAGAAAAGCATAGCTTACTTCACTAACATTACTTTCAAAAAATAGTTCACTACGTCCAAATTACTTTGTGAAAAATTATCATATGAATATCTAAATTGTCATAGAGTATAAATTGCAAGAACAAATCAATTTGAGGTCATGTTAACAAGATGTGTAATTTATCCTATTAACCCCCTAAGGTCAATGTTAGCATAATAAAACAATTCCCATAAAAGTCTGTCAGTCATCTGCAATGGATGTGTCTCAATCCACTGCATCTGCCGATGTCGCTCTGAAAGGTGACGGGTGTTTGGCAGACCATGAGACATCCCGAAAATCACCCTTCTCACAAAATCGTCTGCAGCATCCGAACGTTTTGACAAAATATTATGACCCCTATATGGAAAGGTGTGACTCTCGAGAACACCATGGTGTCCTCCGTTTTGCGCTAAGACCCCCCCCCACAAGTGTCATGGGACTCGTCTGAAGGTAACCCAAAGGAACAAATGGAAGTATGGAGGTAGTCTAGGGAATCGTCTGAAGTCGGTACAGCCGACCTGCCAACTTCTGTCTGTAGCGTCCGAACAGCTTGGGCTACACACCCTCTGTGGAAAGGTGAGACTCACAAACAGGTACATAGTGGTTGTTTTGCGCTAGAACACCCACAGGCCTCACAAGACTCGTCTGAAGGTCCCCTGGTACCAGTTTTAAAAAATGAATGGAAGAACAGTATATGTGGACACTGTTTAGTGTAAAAAATAACAGGTTAAATTCATGTAAAAAAAATTACAAATGTTTCCTGATCTTTCTTATATCTCTCAGGATAATCACTTCAGAACAAACTTACTTTAGCTTTTCTGGGGGGACTTTCTGTTGTTCCGTGTAGTGAATCTGTTATTCAATCCGTTTGTATGGGCTAATAGCAGTAAGGCCAAATAATTTTTTTGTCAAATATATATATACAATATATATATATACACTACCATTCAAAAGTTTGGGGTCACTTAGAAATGTCCTTTTGATTTTGATCAAAAATTGATCAGAAATACAGTTTTTAATGGAATATCTACATAGGCGTACAGAGGTCCACTCCATATTTTTTTATATTTTTTATTTCACCTTTAATTAACCAGGTAGGCCAGTTGAGAACAAGTTCTCATTTACAACTGCGACCTGGCCAAGATAAAGCAAAGCAGTGCGACAAAAACAACAACACAGAGTTACACATGGGATAAACAAACATACAGTCAATAACACAATAGAAAAATCTGTATACAGTGTGTGCTAATGAAGTAAGGAGTTAAGGCAACAAATAGGCCAATAGTGGCGAGGTAATTAAAATGTAGCAATTTACACTGGAGTGATATATGTGCAGATGAGGATGTGCAAGTAGAAATACTGGTGTGTAAAAGAGCAGAAAAACAAAACCAAATATGGGGATGAGGTAGGTAGTTGGTTGGATGGGCTATTTGCAGATGGGCTGTATACAGCTGCAGCGATCAGTAAGCTGCTCTGACAGCTGATGGTTAAATTTAGAGAGGGAGATATAAGACTCCAGCTTCAATAATTTTTGCAATTCGTTCCAGTCATTGGCAGCAGAGAACTGGAAGGAAAGGTGGCCAAAGGAAGTGATGGCTTTGGGGATGGCCAGTGAAATATACCTGCTGGAGCGAGTGCTACAGGTGGGTGTTGCTATGGTGACCAGTGAGCTGAGATAAGGTGGAGCTTTACCTAGCAAAGACTTGTAGATGACCTGGAGCCAGTGCGTTTGGCAACAACCATGTAGCGAGGACCAGCCAATGAGAGCATACAGGTTGCAGTGGTGGGTAGTATATGGGGCTTTGGTGACAAAACGGATAGCACTGTGATAGACTGCATCCAATTTGCTGAGTAGAGTGTTGGAGGCTATTTTGTAAATGACATTGCCGAAGTCAAGGATCGGTAGGATAGTCAGTTTTACGAGTGTAAGTTTGGCAGCATGAGTGAAGGAGGCTTTGTTGCGGAATAGGAAGCCGATTCCAGAATTAACTTTGGATTGGAGATGCTTATCGTGAGTCTGGAAGGAGAGTTTACAGTATTGCCAGACACCTAGGTATTTATAGTTGTCCACATATTCTAAGTCAGAACCGTCCAGAGTAGTGTTGCTAGTCGGGCAGGCAGGTCCGGGATGCTGGCCTTCTAGGCAGAGTTCCTCTGTCCAGTGTCTGTCTTCTTTTTCCCATCTTAACATTTTTATTGTCCAGTCAGAGATATGGCTTTTTCTTTGGAACTCTGCCTAGAATGCCAGCATCCCGGGGTTTCCTCTTCACTGCTGACTAGTTCTGTACATCCTCTGAGAGCTGCTCTGTTCCAGTTCTGTACATCCTCTGAGAGCTGCTCTGTTCCAGTTCTGTATCTCCTCTGAGAGCTGCTCTGTTCCAGTTCTGTACATCCTCTGAGAGCTGCTCTGTGTTAGTTCTGTACATCCTCTGAGAGCTGCTCTGTTCCAGTTCTGTACATCCTCTGAGAGCTGCTCTGTTCCAGTTCTGTACGTCCTCTGAGAGCTGCTCTGTTCCAGTTCTGTACGTCCTCTGAGAGCTGCTCTGTTCCAGTTCTGTATCTCCTCTGAGAGCTGCTCTGTTCCAGTTCTGTACATCCTCCGAGAGCTGCTCTGTTCTAGTTCTGTATCTCCTCTGAGAGCTGCTCTGTTCCAGTTCTGTACATCCTCTGAGAGCTGCTCTGTTCCAGTTCGTTATGTTCTCTGAGAGCTGCTCTGTTCCAGTTCTGTATCTCCTCTGAGAGCTGCTCTGTTCTAGTTCTGTATCTCCTCTGAGAGCTGCTCTGTTCTAGTTCTGTATCTCCTCTGAGAGCTGCTCTGTTCCAGTTCGTTATGTTCTCTGAGAGCTGCTCTGTTCCAGTTCTGTACATCTTCTGAGAGCTGCTCTGTTCCAGTTCTGTATCTCCTCTGAGAGCTGCTCTGTTCCAGTTCGTTATGTTCTCTGAGAGCTGCTCTGTTCCAGTTCTGTATCTCCTCTGAGAGCTGCTCTGTTCCAGTTCTGTACATCCTCTGAGAGCTGCTCTGTGTTAGTTCTGTATGCCCTCTGAGAGCTGCTCTGTTCTCAGAGCCCTCTGTGACCTATTGGGATGATGAATCAGGGTTTAAAGGCCTTCATGAGGCCAGGGAGACCAATCTGGGAGATCGGCTGTTAAAATAAGACATAGCATGACCAAACTGCTTTAAATAGCTCCCAGGCTCCCAGGCATATGGCCTGGGCCTCAACCACAGACCTGACTGCACATTAGTGTCCCCCAAACATACGTCCTGTGATGAGGCCAGTTGATTTCTAGAGTAATAGCCAGGCTGGTAGTTCTATATCTCATAATTATGTTCATTAAATGGGTCCGTGGTGTACATTTCCATTTTTGTTCTTTCTTCTAAAACTGATTAAACAATTTTTTACACAGCGCTATGAATCAATGTAAGTTAGCCTAAATTGTTTAGCAGTGTGTCCTTGCCCTGAATATCCTCTGCTTTGTATCAAACTAAAAACGAAGAAATAGATCTACATAATTAAATGACACAACATCATGTCAGTAGTGGTCCGGGGACACAGAATAAATGTGACACCTTATTGTTAGTCTATTGTCTACAGCTGATGAGCCACTCTCTTTGATGTGATGTCCCTTTTATCATTAAAGGCCCTCAACACAACACTGATCCCCTCTCCGCACCACAGGCTGACTAACACAATATTAACTATTCAAAAATTACTACGTTTTTGAATATTACATTTACATTTGATTTGATTATCGTGAATTATTTATATTACGATTTATTGGGGGGATATTTCATGGAATTTAACAAAAGGAATTAATCTTCATTTACTCGTTGCAGACAGAGAAATAAAAGTAAATGTGAAAACGAGTGTTGACTGTCAATATCTGCACCTACAGTCTATAAAAAATATGTCATATTTCTTTAACCTTTATTTAACAAGGCAAGTCAGTTAAGAACAAATTCTTATTTACAATGACGGCCTACACCGGCCAAACCCGAACCCGGACGACGCTGGGCCAATTGTACGCCGCCCTATGGGACTCCCAAACACAGCTGGTTGTGATACAGCCCAGGATCAAACCAGGGTCTGTAGTGACGCCTCTAGCACTGAGAAGTGCCTTAGACCGCTGCGACACTAATTTAAATAATGAGGTCGCTGTTGTAATATAAGCACAATGTTACTGCCCACACCTGGATTGTACAACATTTGCCCATTATTCTTTTAAAAATTCTTCAAGCTCTGTAAATTTGGTTGTTGCTCATTACTAGACAAACATTTGCACGTATTGCCATAGATTTTCAAGTAGATATAAGTCAAAACCGTAACTTAAAAACAGGAACATTCACTGTCCTCTTGGTAAGCAATTCCAGTGTAAATTTGGCCTTGTATTTTAGGTTATATAAAGGTGAAGTCATCTCCCAGTGTCTGGTGGAAAGCAGACTGAAGCAGGTTTTCCTCTAGGATTTGTCCTGAAAAACTCCCCAGTACTTAATGATTACAAGCATACCTATGACATGAGTGGTACTCATGAGTGGTACTCGATAATGTGTTGTATTGGATTTGCACCAAACATACTGTAATAGTTTGTATTGAAGAAAAAAAGTGAAGTGTCCATTTTTTTAAAAAAATATTAGTTTATTGCCTTTGTGCAAACAGGATTCATGTTTGGGAATATTTTTTTCTTCTGTACAGGCTTCCTTCTATTCACGCTGTCATTTAGGTTCGTATTGTAGAGTCACTAAGGTGTTTTAAACCCATCCTCAGTTTTCTCCTATCACAGATATTCAACTTTTGTAACTGTTTTTAAAGTCACCATTGGCCTCATGGTGCAAATACCTCAGTGGTTTCCTTCCTCTCCGGCAACAGAGTTAGGAAGGACGCCTGTATCTTTGTAGTGACTGGGTGTACTAATACACCTTCCGAAGTGTAATTATTAACTTCACCATATGCTCGAAAGGATATTCATTTTTTCATTTTTAAATGTTTTCATTTTTACATATTCATTTTTACATTTTCATCTACCAATAGGTGCTCTTCTTTGCAAAGCATTGGAAAACCTACCTGCTCCTTGTCGTTGAATCTGTGTTTGAAATGCCCTGCTTGACTGAGGGACCTTACAGATAATTGTACATGTGGGGACAGAGATGAGGTTGTCATTCAAAAATCATGTTAAAGGACTAGACCCTTTTTTCAGTTTTCACCTAAAATGACATACCCAAATCTAACTGCCTGTAGCTCAGGACTTGAAGCAAGTATATGCATATTATTGATACCATTTGAAAGGAAACACTTTGAAGTTTGTGGAAATGTGAAAGGAATGTAAGAGAATACAACACATTAGATCTGGTAAAAGATAATACAAACAAAAAAACATAAATGTTTTTGTTTGTTTGTTTTGTTCCATAATTTTTGGAATGCAAGAGAAAGGCCATACTACAATATTGCAGTTTGGGCGCAATTTACATTGTGGCCTCTAGATGGAAGCAGTGTGTGTGCAAAATTATAGATTGATCCAGCGAAGCATCGCCATACCGGACAATATTCTGTATCAAGTCTGCCCAAATGTGCCGGATTTGTACATAACTATAGAACATACAAAACATACAAGAACAAAAATGATTTGGTTATACAAAATGTAAGTTTACACACTCCCAGAAATGTACATGATGGATCATTAGCTTATACACTAACTTTCACACCTCTAGATGGCCGGTTGGGGTTTGGTGTTGAGCCAGAAACAACAGTGGGGTTCAAACTGTAGAACCCAGTTCCTACATTTGAATAGATTTTGTCAAACAAAACTATTATCTCTGGGACCCTGAGGATTACAAAAAAAAACAATATTACTGAATGTAAGTATATTATTTATCTTCAGAGGTATCAGATGTATCAAACCAGTTGCGGTGATGCGTTTTTTGTTGTTGTACACTCTCCTCAAACAATAGCATGGTATTCTTTCACTGTAATAGTTACTGTAAATTGAATGGTGCAGTTAGATTAAGAAGAATGTAAGCTTTCTGCCCATGTCAGATATGTCTGTGTCCTGGAAAGTTGGTTGTTACTTACGAACATCATGCTAATCACATTAGCGCACGTTAGCTCAACCATCCCGATATAGGGACACCGATCCCGTAGACGATAAACACTATTATTGCACACAGAGTGAGTCCATGCAACTTACTGTATTATGTGACTTGTTAAGCACATAATTACTCCTAAATGTATTTAGGCTTGTCATAACAAAGGGGTTGAATACTTATTGACTCAAGACATTTCAGCTTTTACATTTTTTATTAATTTGTAAACATTTCGACACATAATTCCACTTTACCATTATGTAGGCCAGTGACAAAACATATCAATTAAACCATCTATTTATAGCATTCTCAGATTGCATGGCCATCTCCCAAATGGCACCCTATTCCCTATTGTGCACATAGGACTGTGGTCAAAAGTAGTGTACTATGTAGGGAATATTGACCTCAAGACCAGGGTCAAGTCAATTGGTCATTTTCCAACTGATGCCAGTTCCAGTGCAGCTGTCTAAGGCACTGCATGTCAGTGCCAGAGGTGTCACTACTGTCCCTGGTTTGAATCCAGGCTGTATCACATTTTGCCGTGAGTCCCATAGGGTGGTGCACAATTGGCCCAGCGTCGTCCGGGTTTGGACGGGGGAAAAGCCTTGATTGTAAATAAGAATTTGTTCTTAATCTGACTTGCCTAGTTAAATAGATGTTAAATATGATACGTCACAGCAGGTCATAGTATTCTGTTTACCAGTAGCTCATATTACTCAACTGTTGTCAAGAGACACTGTCGCTTAGACCATTTTGGGAGCAGCAATAGTGCCCATTGCCTCCCATTCCTTGTATGTGCTTTGTAGTGCACTCTCTTGGTTTGGAGTTGGTTTGGAGTTGTTAATGGCTGGCTTTATCTGAGAGCTTCTTGAGTCAGTAAATGCCACTCCAACATTGTCTATTTGCCGTGTTGCCATAACAACAGGCCTGTTGTGAATGTTACCTAGCCATCAAAAAAGTAACTGGCACACGAATGAACTAACAATAATTTTCAATGCTTTTTTAATACCCCCCCTATAAAGTCTAATAACGGTAGATATTTTGTTAGATGTTCTGAAGTCATTTGTTGTAAATATTATGTGCTTCCTGGAAAACCATAGACCAATAAAGCAACATCATTATTGTACAGCTCCTTTGAACAAATTAATTTCCACGTATGAGTTGAACTCATACAGGAGTTCATGAGCTGAACTCATACAGCACAACCTGAGGCCCTTACAAAAAAAACTAGATTTCTTTATCCACGACATATTCCTCGATGGCTAGATACAAAACTATATTTCTTTATCCACGACATATTCCCCGATGGCTAGATACAAAACTATATTTCTATATCCTCGACATATTCCCCGATGGCTAGATACAAAACTATATTTCTATATCCACGACATATTCCCCGATGGCTAGATACAAATTATACATTAACAAGTCAACATCTTTGTCACTCTATAAAATACTTTAAAATACCAAACTGCACACACACATGTATAGACGTTTTTGTTTCATTTATATATATTTCGTTTTTTACAAACAATGAAAACTCACCATTTCTATAACAGGTCAAATCTCCATCCAAATATCAGCTGTCTGCTCTTTTCCTAGAGCAGGTCATATCTCCATCCAAATATCAGCTGTTTGCTCTTTTCCTGGAGCATTTTACATTTAAGTGTTTTTCTTCTCACTAAATGTCACTGACAGCTTTTGACAAGAAAACTTAAGTTAGCAACCTGTCATCCTGTATTTGTAAACAGCTTACATTGTCCTCTCAGATAGAAAGAGGGAGAAGGAGGTGAATTTTGACAGCAGGGAAGGTTTTTCCTCCACAAACACCAACTCATGCATATACAATAGGCCATTTGTACAAACAGTATGACGCTTGTTTTTGTATCCTTCTTCTGAAAAGCAGTAGATTTATAGTGTGCCAAGGTTATTTCAGCAGTTCAGCTGTTGCATTACATACCCAATAACCTAAACTACTGCACATTTCTGCTAAAGCTCAACTTAGGTCAAAAGCGCAAAGCTAAATCTACGTAGCCTAGATAGTCGGGGGTTGATCAGAGAGGAATACTCACGTTTAAGTGGAGTCAAAGTTCCCTCACTACTTCTGTCTCAGGATGAATTCGTTTTGGTTTGTGGGGCTTGAACTTGGATGATCTTGGCCCAGTGATTCATTGGCTACATCAAGCGGTGCTTATGTTATATTGCGTTGCATGGGATATTGATTGATGTCTCTGAGTGAGAAGTTTGCTGTCCTATGTTGTAGCAGGGTATCAGCACTAGGCCTAGCTTGAAATGCTGCCTGCATGTGCAATCCTGTAGCTCAGAGGTTGGACCTAAATGCCTATAGTGCACTACTTTCGACTACTTTTGACCATAGGACTCTGGTCCAAAGTAATGCACTATGAAGGGAATAGGATGCCATTGGGTACACAGACAGAGTTTTCTAAGGTTTTATTTGCAGGTTTAAGTCATCAGCAGAATGAAAGCCTCGAGGAGAGCTGCCGAGATCAAGGGCAGGCGTAACAAGACGGACGACCTTTCACCTTTCGTACCCGCTCTGTGACCTCGCTACAGTATTGCTGTCTCCGACCCGGGGCGCAGGACTTCCCCAACAGGATCAGTCTGATGATGCATAGGTGTCTAGTTTGAAAACCTGCAGAGCTTGTAGTTCAGTACTAGTGTGAATAATGAAACACAATGTGAGTCCCAAATGGGACCATGTCCCCTTTATAGTGCACTCTTTTTGGTCAAAATGAGGAATAGGGTGGTATTTGGGACGGACAACACCAATCCATGCATGGACAAATGCTGTGGTTGACACATTTATTGTTTATAAGGAAGTGTCGTTTATTCAAATGTGATATACAGTACACCTGAAACCATCTAGTTTTGTTTTTTGAATATTTTGTCAATGCTATTCACAATGAGACCATTTATTCTACATTTCAACACACGTAGAGCCATGGATTAGAGTCCAGTTGGACTGGTGCAACGCCCTTTGACCCCAAATACTCAAATAGTTTGTTTGAATGCATGCCGGCCTCTCTTTAAAAGCACTTCCATATGTGTGAGTAGCCACAATATTTCTGTACTGTACAGAATGTGGCAAACCCCCATTTCCAGGTAGGGGTCTGTCAATTCTCACCTTTTGAAATGAGTGAATTCTAGCAGATGGCGAGCCTTTAGGGTCCATAGCACATAATGGACACTGAATTACAGTCCAGAGGGAGATGAGATGCCTGACAACCTCCGAACTTTGGTTCCATCTGGTGAATCCTAAGCAAGGACAGCGAAAAACAAAAACATGCAACATACGCTGGCTAGCCGTTAGGTGACATCTTGCAATGCAAACCTGATCCAGAATTACACAAAATAAATGATTTTAGTGCAAGATATATTGCCTTATCTATTTATTATGCTCTGTTATGTTGGGAGGTAGCGGCTGCACAACCAGAAGCAATCATGCACTTTAAATATGAATTAATCTAATTCATTAAATAATTAATTCTTCACACCTTCTATTACAAATTACCTCGACTAACCTGTACCCCTGCACATGGACTCGGTACCCCCTGTCTATAGCCTCGTTATTGTTATCTAATCTTCTTTGGTTTATTTGATAAATATCTTCTTAACTATTTCTTGAACTGCATTGTTGGTTCAGTAAGCATTTCACGGTAAGGTCTACCTACACCGGTTGTATTCGGTGCATGTGACAAATAGCATTTGATTTGATTTGATGTGCGGGTGGACAGTCTGTTATTAGTTGTCATGGGTGAGAGATAATGTGGTGAAACATTAGTTGCCCTCCGGTCCTCTGTATAAAAAAAAATTACATTATAGCATTACCGTATTATTCAAAACCAATTCTAGATAGGCCTACACAGTGATATGTTCATTAGTATAACTGCAACCCTATGGCCTAATCCTAACTTTACATCTGCTTGTGTAGATTTCCAATTAACATGAATGCTGTGTGTGAACTGAACGTGTGAACTGACCAGAAGTTTCAACCATATACAGAGATACATACATTTCAGAATGAACATATACTTTATATGCATTGCACTTTGAAGAAAGCTATTGCTACCGTACTAAAATCACAATATTACCAACAACAGCTGCAAATCCCAAATAAAACTGCACCGTGTTTTTTTAAGTTTCCTTTCCTTGCTTTGTCTAACAACACTATGGTTAATCTAGTAAAGACGTTTTGTGGGTCAGAGTGCAGTATTTATTTACTTTCATAGCACAAACATTGAGCCCACTTTCAGACACATTACGCATTTACCCATACTGGCAAGCAATAGCTAGCAAGTTTCTCATGCTGGCTTTTCCCGGGCATGTCCACGGTGGATGCCTAGCAATTTACAGTAGCTATTACAGTGAAAGAATACCATGCTATTGTTTGAGGAGAGTGCACGGTTTTGAACATGAAAAGTTATTTATTAACAAATTAGGCACATTTGGGCAATCTTGATACAACATTTTGAACAGAAATGCAATGGTTAATTGGATCAGTCTAAAACTTTCATATACAGTAATCCCTCGTTTATCGCGGGGGTTACGTTCCGAAAATGACCCGCGATAAGTGAAATCCGCGAAATAGAAAACTTTTTTTTTTTTTACAATTAGCAACTATTACATGTATACAAATACAGTGACTCACGTGTAGGCCGTTTCGTCGACATTATGGGTTTAGGAGATGTTCGAAATTACAAGATAATTTGGCCAACTTAATGTAAATTTGCCAAGCTGTTTTATGTACGTACACATAACTGCACGAGACGACAAAATGATAGCACAATTCGTAGCATGTTTTGATACAAGAAGCGGGAGTGAGTTTTTAGCGAATCAGAATGCAGAGCACAATGCACCAAAAAAAAAAAAAAAATGCATTATGAAAATCCGCGAAATAGCGAATCCGCGATAAGTGAACCGCGAAGTGGCGAGGGATCACTGTACACTGATCCCATCTAGTGGCCAAAATCTAAATTGCATCTGGGCTGGAATAATACATTATGGCCTTTCTCTTGCATTTCAAAGATGATGGTACAAAAAATATATAAAAGAACAGTTGTTTTTTTCTTTGTATGATCTTTTACCAGATCTATTGTGTTATATTCTCCTACATTCCTTTCACATTTCCATAAACTTCAAAGTGTTTCCTTTCAAATGGTACCAATAATATGCATATCCTTGCTTCAGGGCCTGAGCTACAGGCAGTTAGATTTGGGTATGTCATTTTAGTTGAAAATTGAAAAAAAGGGGCTAATCCTGAATTAAGGACAAAAGTCTGACTTACTCAACCTTTAAGCCCAAAATGAATAGGCTTTATTGTGAGAAGACACATGCAAAAAGACTGCTGTGAGTGAGTGAAAGCCTCCTTCACTCATGCTGCCAAACATACCCTCATAAAACGGACTATCCTACCAATCCTTGACTTCGGCGATGTCATTTACAAAATAGCCTCCAACACTCCACTCAGCAAACTGGATGCAGTCTATCACAGTGTCATCTGTTTTGTCACCAAAGCCCCATATAGTACCCACCACTGCAACCTGTAGGCTCTCGTTGGCTAACCCTCACTACATTTTCATCTCTCTGGACAGCTTTAAAAATAAAGTAAAAATATGTTTGATGTCCTCTGTGCCCATATGAATAACCCCTATGATGTGACTGGAATGATGAGATAGATGTTCTTCTTCTCTGTTTTTGTTTTATTATTTCACTGCCATACTGTGTTGGATCTTGACTAGCCATCTTGTCTCAAGAGGACCACAATGGAAATAAGTCCCAGACTTTATTATGTGTTATCCTCCATGATTTTATTCATGTGCATGTATGGCTTTTAAGTTTTATGTGTGCTTGTTTTTTAAAATGGTCGAATTTATCAACTAAGCTAAAAATCGCCAAACCCACTGGCTCCAGGTCATCTATAAGTCTTTGCCAGGTAAAGCCCTGCCTTTTCTCAGCTCACTGGTCACCATAGCAACACACACCCGTAGCACGCACCCCAGCAGGTATATTTCACTGGTCATCACCAAAGCCAACACTTACTTTGGCCGCCTTTCCTTCCAGTTCTCTGCTGCCAACGACTGGAACGAATTACAAAAATCACTGAAGCTGGAGACTTATATCTCCCTCTCTAACTTTAAGCATCAGCTGTCAGAGCAGCTCACAGATCACTGCACCTGTACACAGCCAGCTGTAAATAGCCCATCCAACTACCTCATCCCCATATTGTTATTTACCCTCTTGCTCTTTTGCACCCCAGTATCTCTACTTGCACATCATCATCTGCACATCTATCACTCCAGTGTTAATGCTCAATTTTAATTAATTCGCCTCTGTGGCCTATTTATTGCCTTACCTCCCTACTCTTCTACATTTGCACACACTGTACATAGATTTTTCTATTGTGTTATTGACTGTACATTTGTTTATGTGTAACTCTGTGTTGTTGTTTTTGTCGCTTTGCTTTGCTTTTTCTTGGCCAGGTCACAGTTGCAAATGTGAACTTGTTCTCAACTGGCCTACCTACCTGGTAAAAAAAAAGTGAATGAAAAAAAAGAAAGAATAAAAAAATATATATTATAATGACAGCCTACCAAAAAGCAAAAGGCCTCCTGCGGGGACGGGGGCCTGGGTATAAAAAATAAAAAATAAGAAAAAGTTAATGTCTCTATAAAACAGTGTGATTTGTCATTTTACCTTACATTGACTAGGAATCACAACAAGGTTGCTAACACAATAGGGACTATCTAATTCCTATTGTTGTACATTTACATTTACATTTACATTTAAGTCATTTAGCAGACGCTCTTATCCAGAGCGACTTACAAATTGGTGCATTCACCTTATGACATCCAGTGGAACAGCCACTTTACAATAGTGCATCTAAATCTTTTAAGGGGGGGGGGGGGTGAGAAGGATTACTTTATCCTATCCTAGGTATTCCTTAAAGAGGTGGGGTTTCAAGTGTCTCCGGAAGGTGGTGATTGACTCCGCTGTCCTGGCGTCGTGAGGGAGTTTGTTCCACCATTGGGGGGCCAGAGCAGCGAACAGTTTTGACTGGGCTGAGCGGGAACTGTACTTCCTCAGTGGTAGGGAGGCGAGCAGGCCAGAGGTGGATGAACGCAGTGCCCTTGTTTGGGTGTAGGGCCTGATCAGAGCCTGGAGGTACTGAGGTGCCGTTCCCCTCACAGCTCCGTAGGCAAGCACCATGGTCTTGTAGCGGATGCGAGCTTCAACTGGAAGCCAGTGGAGAGAGCGGAGGAGCGGGGTGACGTGAGAGAACTTGGGAAGGTTGAACACCAGACGGGCTGCGGCGTTCTGGATGAGTTGTAGGGGTTTAATGGCACAGGCAGGGAGCCCAGCCAGCAGCGAGTTGCAGTAATCCAGACGGGAGATGACAAGTGCCTGGATTAGGACCTGCGCCGCTTCCTGTGTGAGGCAGGGTCGTACTCTGCGGATGTTGTAGAGCATGAACCTACAGGAACGGGCCACCGCCTTGATGTTAGTTGAGAACGACAGGGTGTTGTCCAGGATCACGCCAAGGTTCTTAGCGCTCTGGGAGGAGGACACAATGGAGTTGTCAACCGTGATGGCGAGATCATGAAACGGGCAGTCCTTCCCCGGGAGGAAGAGCAGCTCCGTCTTGCCGAGGTTCAGTTTGAGGTGGTGATCCGTCATCCACACTGATATGTCTGCCAGACATGCAGAGATGCGATTCGCCACCTGGTCATCAGAAGGGGGAAAGGAGAAGATTAGTTGTGTGTCGTCTGCATAGCAATGATAGGAGAGACCATGTGAGGTTATGACAGAGCCAAGTGACTTGGTGTATAGCGAGAATAGGAGAGGGCCTAGAACAGAGCCCTGGGGGACACCAGTGGTGAGAGCACGTGGTGAGGAGACAGATTCTCGCCACGCCACCTGGTAGGAGCGACCTGTCAGGTAGGACGCAATCCAAGCGTGGGCCGCGCCGGAGATGCCCAACTCGGAGAGGGTGGAGAGGAGGATCTGATGGTTCACAGTATCGAAGGCAGCCGATAGGTCTAGAAGGATGAGAGCAGAGGAGAGAGAGTTAGCTTTAGCAGTGCGGAGCGCCTCCGTGATACAGAGAAGAGCAGTCTCAGTTGAATGACTAGTCTTGAAACCTGACTGATTTGGATCAAGAAGGTCATTCTGAGAGAGATAGCGGGAGAGCTGGCCAAGGACGGCACGTTCAAGAGTTTTGGAGAGAAAAGAAAGAAGGGATACTGGTCTGTAGTTGTTGACATCGGAGGGATCGAGTGTAGGTTTTTTCAGAAGGGGTGCAACTCTCGCTCTCTTGAAGACGGAAGGGACGTAGCCAGCGGTCAGGGATGAGTTGATGAGCGAGGTGAGGTAAGGGAGAAGGTCTCCGGAAATGGTCTGGAGAAGAGAGGAGGGGATAGGGTCAAGCGGGCAGGTTGTTGGGCGGCCGGCCGTCACAAGACGCGAGATTTCATCTGGAGAGAGAGGGGAGAAAGAGGTCAGAGCACAGGGTAGGGCAGTGTGAGCAGAACCAGCGGTGTCGTTTGACTTAGCAAACGAGGATCGGATGTCGTCGACCTTCTTTTCAAAATGGTTGACGAAGTCATCTGCAGAGAGGGAGGAGGGGGGGGAGGGGGAGGAGGATTCAGGAGGGAGGAGAAGGTGGCAAAGAGCTTCCTAGGGTTAGAGGCAGATGCTTGGAATTTAGAGTGGTAGAAAGTGGCTTTAGCAGCAGAGACAGAAGAGGAAAATGTAGAGAGGAGGGAGTGAAAGGATGCCAGGTCCGCAGGGAGGCGAGTTTTCCTCCATTTCCGCTCGGCTGCCCGGAGCCCTGTTCTGTGAGCTCGCAATGAGTCGTCGAGCCACGGAGCGGGAGGGGAGGACCGAGCCGGCCTGGAGGATAGGGGACAGAGAGAGTCAAAGGATGCAGAAAGGGAGGAGAGGAGGGTTGAGGAGGCAGAATCAGGAGATAGGTTGGAGAAGGTTTGAGCAGAGGGAAGAGATGATAGGATGGAAGAGGAGAGAGTAGCGGGGGAGAGAGAGCGAAGGTTGGGACGGCGCGATACCATCCGAGTAGGGGCAGTGTGGGAAGTGTTGGATGAGAGCGAGAGGGAAAAGGGAGTGTTCTTCAAAATATATAGAAAGACAATATGCTGTATCCAATTGCAGCCACTGTTCAATTCTCTCTCTCTTGCTGTGTATAATATAGCCCCCCATTCAAGCCTTTGTAAATCACTATATACTCACAAGCAGTGTTCTTCATGAACACATTGCAGTGCTGTGATTATACAACAGGCATTGGCAGTAGGAAGCTAGAGCCGGCCATGTAAATAAACTGCATAGATATGATTACAAGACACAAACACACTGATCCAATCCAAACCCACTGTTTGGCTAGTGCTACCCGTGGTATTATAGACAGGGCTCGCCCGCCTACTCCCACTGTTTGGCTAGTGCTACCCGTGGTATTATAGACAAGGCTCGCCTACTCCCACTGTTTGGCTAGTGCTACCCATGGTATTATAGACAAGACTCGCCCACCTACTCCCACTGTTTGGCTAGTGCTACCCGTGGTATTATAGACAAGGCTCGCCCGCCCACTCCCACTGTTTGGCTAGTGCTACCCGTGGTATTATAGACAAGGCTGGCCCGCCTACTCCCACTGTTTGGCTAGTGCTACCCGTGGTATTATAGACAAGGCTCGCCCGCCTACTCCCACTGTTTGGCTAGTGCTACCCGTGGTATTATAGACAAGGCTCGCCTACTCCCACTGTTTTGCTAGTGCTACCCGTGGTATTATAGACAAGGCTGGCCCGCCTACTCCCACTGTTTTGCTAGTGCTACCCGTGGTATTATAGACAAGGCTCGCCCGCCTACTCCCACTGTTTGGCTAGTGCTACCCGTGGTATTATAGACAAGGCTCGTCCGCCTACTCCCACTGTTTGGCTAGTGCTACCCGTGGTATTATAGACAAGGCTCGCCGCCTACTCCCACTATTTGGCTAGTGCTACCCGTGGTATTATAGACAAGACTCGCCCACCTACTCCCACTGTTTGGCTAGTGCTACCCGTGGTATTATAGACAAGGCTCGCCCGCCTACTCCCACTGTTTGGCTAGTGCTACCCGTGGTATTATAGACAAGGCTCGTCCGCCTACTCCCACTGTTTGGCTAGTGCTACCCGTGGTATTATAGACAAGGCTCGCCTACTCCCACTATTTGGCTAGTGCTACCCGTGGTATTATAGACAAGACTCGCCCACCTACTCCCACTGTTTGGCTAGTGCTACCCGTGGTATTATAGACAAGGCTCGCCCGCCTACTCCCACTGTTTGGCTAGTGCTACCCGTGGTATTATAGACAAGGCTCGCCTACTCCCACTATTTGGCTAGTGCTACCCGTGGTATTATAGACAAGACTCGCCCACCTACTCCCACTGTTTGGCTAGTGCTACCCGTGGTATTATAGACAAGGCTCGCCCGCCTACTCCCACTGTTTGGCTAGTGCTACCCGTGGTATTATAGACAAGGCTCGCCTACTCCCACTGTTTGGCTAGTGCTACCCGTGGTATTATAGACAAGGCTCGCCCGCCTACTCCCACCGCCACCACCAAAAATAAAGTCTCAACATTATTTGGCAAGACATATTTGTTTGGTAAAATGCATTGGTCTTTCTACGGTGAAAGAGCTGAATGTTTCCACTTATGTGAATATTGTCCCTCTCCCCCCACCCCAAAACGCAATCTCAACATTTATTTGTTAAGACATATTGGTCTTTCTACTGAGTAACAGTTACCATAAGATGGCTCTCCAGAAAAACATCTGTTTCCACTTATGTAATGGCTGTAAGATGTCAGTTCATATTGATGCTGGTGGAGCTGTCACGGGGCATTAATCCAACCCTGTCTGTGGGCCATGCAGTCTGTCAGCTTGTTCAGTAGGCTACATCTGAGGCTAGACGGACGGAGGACAATACAGTTCAAATGGACTTCACGCCTTCACAGCCTTAATACAATGCCTGTTAAAACACACAGATTGTTCTTCACAGCATTAATACAGTGCCTTTAAAACACCTCAGATTGTCTTTCACAGCATTAATTTAATACCGTGCCTTTAAAACACCTCAGATTGTCCTTCACAGCATTAATTTAATACCGTGCCTTTAAAACACCTCAGGTTGTCCTTCACAGCATTAATTTAATACAGTGCCATTAAAACACCTCAGATTGTCCTTCACAGCATTAATTTAATACCGTGCCTTTAAAACACCTCAGATTGTCCTTCACAGCATTAATACAGTACATTATAAAACACCTCAGATTGTCCTTCATAGCATTAATTTAATACAGTGCCATTAAAACACCTCAGATTGTCCTTCACAGCATTAATTTAATACATTGCCTTTAAAACACCTCAGATTGTCCTTCATTATAAAACACCTCAGATTGTCCTTCATTATAAAACACCTCAGTTTGTCCTTCACAGCATTAATTTAATACCGTGCCTTTAAAACACCTCAGATTGTCCTTCACAGCGTTAATACAGTGCCATTAAAACACCTCAGATTGTCCTATGAGGCTAGTCTTGCGCTATATGAACATTTGACAGTCAAGTTTTATTTGGTTTATTTGTTAAGAGATAGTTTCATAAAAACAGGTACTTGTTGCCAGTTTCAAAACTCTTTCGTATCTTCTCGCTTTCATATTATGGAGGAATGTTACACAACATGTTTAGTTTCTTACAAAACACAAATCATCTATTTTACCTGCATTGCACAAGGGATGCCTCCCAAACGGTGTCCATGGTGAACTACGTTTGACCTGAGCCCTACGACCAGAGCCCTCTGCATCCCTATGGGCCCTGGTCAAAAGTATTGCACTATATAGAGAATATGGTGCAGACGCAGGCAAGGTTCTAAAATATGTTGCAGAACTGTCTGGGACTGTCTAAACTGTCTCTATTCAGATCCTTGTACCTTTGTGGCCATTGTCACACAGAGCTGCCTATACAGACAAGAGTACATCACAAGGCTACATTGAAACTTCAATGATAACTCGAGTAACTTTTTACTACAGCAAGAGACGGATAGAGAAATGTATTTAGAGAGAAGGGAGATGATATGCCCTCTACTGGCTGAGTTATGGGTATGAGCTATGGATATCGACCAACTGTGGATATATACACGACCGTTCAAAAGTTTGGGGTCACTTCGAAATGTCCTTGTTTTTGAAAGAAAAGCAAAAAAAAATTGTCCATTAAAATAACATCAAATTGATCAGAAATACAGTGTAGACATTGTTAATGTTGTACATGTCTATTGTAGCTGGAAACGGCTGTTTTTTAATGGAATATCTCCGTAGGAGTACAGATGCCCATTATCAGCAACCATCACTCCTGTGTTCCGATGGCACGTTGTGTTAGCTAATACAAGTGTATCATTTTAAAAGGATAATTGATCATTAAAAAAACATTTTGAAATTATGTTAACACAGCTGAAAACTTTTGTTCTGATTAAAGAAGCAATATAACTGGCCTTCTTTAAACTAGTTGAGTATCTGGGGCATCAGCATTTGTGGGTTCGATTACAGGCTGAAAATGGCCTAGAAACAAATCACTTTCTTTTGAAACTCGTCAGTCTATTTTTGTTCTGAGAAATGAAGGCTATTCCATGCGAGAACAGTGCAAACTGTCTCTAACCAGAATAGAAAGAGGAGTGGGAGGCCCTGGTGCACAACTGAGCAAGAGGACAAGTACATTAGAGTCTCTAGCTTGAGAAACAGACACCTCACAAGTCCTCAACTGGCAGCTTCATTAAATAGTACCCGCAAAACACCAGTCTCAACGTCAACAGTGAAGAGGTGTCTCCAGGATACTGGGCTTCTAGGCATCTGTTGACATAGAGCAGATTTTATCTCATTTTATTTTATTTTATTTGGATCTCTTTTAGTCCTCATTTGGACTAATCTTTAAAGAGTTCTTAAACATTAAAATATAATGTATAATACAAACACATTTTCACATATAACACACTGTTACAAACATACATAATACACTCACATATTGACCCGAAAAATACTCTAAAAAGATATATTGATTCTTCATCTACCATAGTCGAGCACAACTTTCCTATGTATTGTATTTAAATAGTTTTCAAGTATTGTTTAAATTTATACAATGAACGGTTTCTGGTTTGCTCAGTTAAATGATTCCATTTCTTTATTGCTATAAATTGAAATTTTATTTTGCCTATTTCTATTTTCTGCCTGGATAACACATGGACAATATATTCCTAGTATTTACTGAATGCCTGTCTCTTACCATCTGAATACAGTTGTGAATAGAGTTTGGCCGTTTTAAATGGTGTATATTATGAAATAAAATAAGCATGTTTTTTTTCTTCAATTATCTTGTTGATTGATGATCAACCAAGAGCATTGCACATGACTACAACAGAAGAGCCATATATCCACCTTAAATCAATCCTTGCTGCTTTGTTCTGTGCAATCTTCAGCCTCCTAATTTCACTTGCTGAGGAATTTCCCCAGACCACAGAACAGTAGTTCACCTGACTCTCAATTAATGCTTGTGTTATTTGCTTAAGAATCTTTCCCGGTAAATATTTAGCTATCCTTCTGATCATGCATGCAGTTTTAATCTTTTTTTTTAATATAGATTAGTTATTTGAGACGACCAAGATAAGCAGGTGTCTAGCTGCACTCCTAGTAGTTTGGTTTCTGTGTCACGTTCCTAACCTGTTTTTCCTTTTTCTTGTATTTATTTAGTTGGTCAGGCCGTGAGTTGGGGTGGGTTGTCTATGTGTTATTTTCTATGTTGGGTTTATGTGTTGCCTGATATGGTTCTCAATTAGAGGCAGGTGTTTGACGTTTCCTCTGATTGAGAACCATATTAAGGTAGGCTGTTCTCACTGTTTGTTTGTGGGTGATTGTCGCTGTGTCTGTGTTTTGTTGCACCACACGGTATGTCTCATTCGTTTTTCCTGTTCGTGCGTTCTTCGTTTTTATGTAGTTCTCATGTTCAGGTCTGTTTAACGTCGTTTGTTGTTTTATAGTTTATTCAAGTGTATTTCGTGTCAGTGTTCGTCTGTTCAATTAAATTCATTATGTCTACATACCTCGCTGCGTGTTGGTCCGATCCATGCTCCTCCTCGTCCGAGGAGGAGGAATATGACGAACGTTACATTCTGCCACTTCCTCAATTTGTACTCCCCCCGTACTTAATTGTATCTGATGCTGTGTTGGCCTTTTCCTAGTGGAACAGACCAACATAACTTTGGTTTTCTTGGTGTTTAAAACAAGTTTGTTCTGGCAAACCCACTCCCTGATATTCTCCAAATCTCCTTGTAAAGCTTGCTGTACCTGTTGAGCTGATTGTCTTGCTGTATAAATTGTAGTATCATCTGTAAATATAGTAACTTGAGTTTCAGATAAGGCATAAGGAAGGTCGTTGGTATATATTAAATAAAGAAGTGGCCCAAGACAGCTGCCCTGCGGTATTCCACAGTTTAATGCATGAGGGGAAGAAAATGAACCATTGATATAGGTGGACTGTTTCCTGTCAGATAGATATGACTGTACCCAATGCAATGCTACCTCCTTATAACCGTAATGCAATAATTTTGTCAAAAGTATTTAATGATTCACTAAATCAATAGTAAAATAGTACACCCACAAACCTGCTATTATCCATAGCATTGAGCCACTGCTCAGTCATGTCAACCAATGCAGTAATAGTGGAATGGTTTTTGCGATAAGCATGCTGATTGGCTGTAAATCAGATCATTCTTTTTCATGTACTCCCATATTTGTCTACTCGCAATACCCTCCAGATGTGTTATCTATCGACAAAGAGCAGATGTGCTATCTATTGACATAGAGCAGATGTGTTATCTATTGACATAGTGCTATTCAACCGTGATATTATCTTGGAAACAATTGAGGGGGTGAATAAAAGAAAACACTAAATATTGACATAATCATTCTGTTACTAAGAGCTGCAGTAGACGGTCTTCCTATAGAAGGAACTGGTCTGTTACTAAGAGCTGCAGTAGACTGTGTCTTCCTATAGAAGGAACTGGTCTGTTACTAAGAGCTGCAGTAGACTGTGTCTGCCTATAGAAGGAACTGGTCTGTTACTAAGAGCTGCAGTAGACTGTGTATTCCTATAGAAGGAACTGGTCTGTTACTAAGATCTGCAGTAGACTGTCTGCCTATAGAAGGAACTGGTCTGTTACTAAGAGCTGCAGTAGACTGTCTGCCTATAGAAGGAACTGGTCTGTTACTAAGAGCTGCAGTAGACTGTGTATTCCTATAGAAGGAACTGGTCTGTTACTAAGAGCTGCAGTAGACTGTCTGCCTATAGAAGGAACTGGTCTGTTACTAAGAGCTGCAGTAGACTGTGTCTTCCTATAGAAGGAACTGGTCTGTTACTAAGAGCTGCAGTAGACTGTGTCTTCCTATAGAAGGAACTGGTCTGTTACTAAGAGCTGCAGTAGACTGTGTCTTCCTATAGAAGGAACTGGTCTGTTACTAAGAGCTGCAGTAGACTGTGTCTTCCTATAGAAGGAACTGGTCTGTTACTAAGAGCTGTAGTAGACTGTGTCTTCCTGCAGAAGGAACTGGTCTGTTACTCACAGACCAGTTCCTGAGACAGAATTGTGTCGAGTCACAGATCTGGGGAAGGGTACAAAAACATTTCTGCAGCGTTGCAGGTCCCAAGAAAACAGTCGCCTCCATCATCCTTAAATGGAAGAAGTTTGGAACCACCAAAACCCTTCCTAGAGCTGGCTGCCAGGCCAAATTAAGCAATTGGGGTGAGAAGGGTCTTGGTCACAGAGATGACCAAGAACCCAATGGTCACTCTGACAGAGCTCTATAGTTCCTCTGTGAAGATGGGATAATCTTCAAGAAGGACAACCATCTCTGCAGCACTCCACCAACCAGATCTTTATGGTAGAGTGGCCAGACGGAAGCCACTCCTCAGTAAAAGGCACGTGACAGCCCTCTTGGAGTTTGCAAAAATGCACCTAAAGACTCTCACAGACCATGAGAAAAAAGATTCTCTGGTCTGATGAAACCAAGATTGAACTCTTTGGTCTGAATGCCAAGTGTCACGTCTGGAGGAAACCTGGCACCATCCATATGTTGAAGCATGGTGGTGGCAAAGATGAACAAAGGAACGTAGAGAGAGATCCTTGATGAAACCTGCTCCAGAGCGTTCAGGACCTCAGACTGGGGTGAAGCTTCACCTTCCAACAGGACAACGACCCTAAGCACACAGCCAAATCATCACAGGAGTGGCCTGAAAATAGCTTTGCAGCAACACTCTCCAGAGCTTGAGAGGATCTGTAGAGAAGAATGGGAGAAACTCCCCAAATACAGGTGAGCCAAGCTTATATCGACCGAGGCTGTAATCGCTGCCAAAGGTGCTTCAACAAAGTACTGAGTAAAGAGTCTGAATACTTATGTAAATGTCATATTTCAGTTTTTAATTTTTAATAAGTTAGCAAAAATGTTGAATAACCTGTTTTTGCTTATTCATTATGTGCTATTCTGTGTAGATTGATGAGGGGGGAAAAACTATTTAATCAACTTTAGAATAAGGCTGTAACCTAACAAAATGTGAAAAAAGTGAAAAGGTCTGAATACTTACAGAAGGTACTGTATATTAAGTTATTGACCCTAATAAGAATCTCTCTCTCTCTCTCTCTCTCTCTCTCTCTCTCTCTACGTAAACTATTTAACTTCAGTCCATTTTACAGCTTGACCTTTTCTTGTTGATCATTGACAGACTCATAAGAATGTGGTGCAGCAGGGTGAAACAGGGTGAAAGGTAGAGAATGTGGTGCAGCAGGGTGAAACGGGGTGGAAGGTAGAGAATGTGGTGCAGCAGGGTGAAACGGGGTGAAAGGTAGAGAATGTGGTGCAGCAGGGTGAAACAGGGTGAAAGTTAGAGAATGTGGTGCAGCAGGGTGAAACAGGGTGAAAGTTAGAGAATGAGGTGCAGCAGGGTGAAACAGGGTGAAAGTTAGAGAATGTGGTGCAGCAGGGTGAGACGGGGTAAAAGTTAGAGAATGAGGTGCAGCAGGGTGAAACAGGGTGAAAGTTAGAGAATGCCTCAACAGCACTCTGTCGAGTAGCACCATGGTTTAGCTAGCTTCTGTCCTCCTCTGGGTACATTGACTCATTGCAAAACCTAGGAGTCTCATGGTTCTCACCCCCTTCCGTAGACTTACACAGTATTTATGACAACTTCTGGAGGATGTCCTCCAACCTATCAGAGTTCTTGCAGCATGAACTGACATGTCGTCCACCCAATCAATGGAATTTATTTATTCAAAAATGAAGGAGAAGCAAGAGAGAGAGAGATAGAGAGAGACAGTTTTTTTTCACTTTCACCTAAAGATGCACTATACAGAAATCGCTCTGCAATTTCCTGGTTGCTAAAATTCTAATTCCTACTCAAACACCCGCCTCAAACAGAGAGGAATGCTATGTTAGCTAACTGGCTATGGCTATCCAACACTGGATTTCTTTCATGTCAATGTAAGCGTTAAGTTTGATTAATTTATTGCAACCGGGGCCCACCGGTGTAACTGCTAAACTGCTTGCTGTACACTGTACTGCATGATTGTAGAGGGGTTTAGTAACGCGATAGTTCTATGATGTTAGCTAATATGGTGACAACGATGTAGGCTGTGCAGCGCTTAGTGGTTATGGCATGAAGGTTTGCCTTGGATAGTTTTTTGGGGGCTGGTTACAGACCGGTGTTGTGTTGTGCACTGAAGTTCACAAGCGAAGGGAAAATGTGAGAGGAGGATAGCGTGTCAATGCAAGGAATTATACAAAGAGCAAAGTGATCGTGCTGTTTGTATGTGGCTGCTATGAAAGTGAACTGTGTTCATGGGTGTATTCATTCTGACAATTCTGTTGAAAAACGTTTCTTTAACGGAAGCACACGGAACTAAAAAAGTAAAAACATATCTGAATTTGTCCAGTAGAAACTGGTTTGCAACTGTTGGACTAATGATTACAACCTAGATCACCTCGATACAGGCAAGAGTGTGCAATAGAAATCCAAAATGGATGGTGTTAAGCGATAGATGGGAGGGGTTGAATGGAGCTGAATGGTGGGACTAATAACAATATAACCAATGTAAAACATACAGGGTCTGTAAAATGTATATAGGTTCAGAAATGTTGTGAAATAGCACAGTTACAAATAGAAATCAAACTGGATGGACATCAGAAATAGAGGAATGACTAAAAACAAACAAAATATAACTATTGTAAAATAAATTGTCTGTAAAATGTGTATAAGATGTATAAACTGAAGGTAGAAGCCTAAGTGTTATTGTTTGTAAGGCGGGATTGAATGTGTCACTGTCTGTCACCTTGATTACTCAAATTCTTCTCTCAAACCTACGTTGTAAACTTGCATTCCTAGGCTAGGTTGTAGCAACCACGTGATGTCTATAGGAAAATGTGAGTATCATGTAGTAGCCTAAACCTATCGATGTTAACATTGAGCTAGGTGAATGGAATAGGAATGACAGTCATCCAATATGCTGTAATAGAAATAAGGCCGTGCTCATAAAAAAATCAAAGAATCCTACCTCATCTTAAACGTCACTGACCTTCACTTTAGTACACTACTTTTGACCAGGGCCCTATGAGGGGAATAGAACCTCACACTGAAGATGTCATAATACCCATGAAACCTAGCGGTCAAACAGGGAAAAGGTTTCAATCATTTTTCATATAGGGAATTTTAGAAACGCTTAAAATAAGGGCTGTGTTTCGAGTAGACTTACAGTGGCGTGACGTTTTGATAACCGTTTAAATCTCTCTCGGACAAGGTGACTAATATCAATATATTTGGTTATTGTTAACTCTCAGATTCAAAAATGGTAATTAGCATTGAAGTAGACATCATGCAAAAACGACAAATCTCTGCTGCATGTCATCTCTAGCTGACACCTTTGCTAACATGTATTGTGTCAATTTAATATTTGCACGAAACAGTTCACATAATTGTACATTTAAAGAAACGTAGCCAATGTATTAATTACTGCATTCAGCTATCTTTAGATAGTTAATCCAGAGATTCTTACCTTTTTTCCTCGATTCGTCTCGTCCAGATCATCATGGTATTTGTAGTTCTTTATGATAGCCACATTAGCAGCTAATTAGCATGTTATTTTGGGGGGGGTAAATACAAGCAAATATATTGATTAAAGTCACCTTGTTCTAGAGACAGTAAGCCTACACGAAGCACAGACATTATTTAAACATTTTTAAAAACCCCTATGGGAAAAATGTATGGTGGAAAAACGATTGGAACCATTTCCTTGTTTGACTGCTAGGTTTGATGGGTATCATACTGTGGTACTCTAGTGGCTGCCATTTGGGATGGAGACTCATTTTAATATCCTACAGAAAGAGCTAGAACCTAGAAAAGGGCAAAGCTAACACTGGTTATACCCATCCAGTACCAATCAGTAAAGTAGTCATGTCCCCAAAACTGCTGTAAAGACTAATCCATGTGTTTGACATTCGCCATGTTGACTGGCCTTGTTGAAATGTGACACAGGCCTCTCCCCATGCAACCTAATGAGTATGTACCATTTGTTTTGACCTCTCGTGTATGTTATTAATGACAAAACTATTACTTGTCTTTGTTCTCAGACAGTGTTGTTATTCAGTGTTGTTTTTCTGATAGACTTTAATATATTTACTCTAATTCCACTAATTGATGCACTGTCCATGAATAGATCTTCTCTTTATAGAAAAGAACAACAGACAGACAGCATCCCTGTTACTTCCTATTTCATTCCATTAAAACCTGAAAAGACTTCAAAGGCTGTGGACAGCAACAACAACAAAAAAACGACTGAATTAATTAACAAAATGGAGTGAATGTGTTTACAGCCGTCTAGATTTGCAAATGACTATTTATTTGGAGAGAGAAAAAACCGACACTTATCAGAAGAGCAGCACCAGACATCACTGCACACCTCAAAAAGAAGTTGTGTCTGTTGACACAAGGAAAAATAAAATGCATTTCTCGTTCAGAGAAAATTATCCCCCTTCATACGTATTTTCAGTTTACAAAGGCAATCAGCCAGGTTACGGAAGCTCTTGTGCTTAGTTTTTGTTTGTTTTTGTTTTTTGTCTGTCTGCCCGAGTTTACCACCATTTGTTGTTGGAATTGTGTAAGAAGTACTAAGTGAAGAGAGGGGAACTTATTATTGTTATGATGTACCTCTCAATATCAATTCACTATTCAATATGTATGACAGGGCTATCTCTTTAGAAGCTGTTTTTCTTAATGATCTGTCCTGTACTTCACCTCACAGTGCAAACCAGTTGACGTCTAGACACTCAACACACTGTCTATTCTACTCAAGCTCTTCAATAACACCTCAAACAACTCCTCTTAGAAAAAAATGCTCTGCTCTCAAACAATATGCTTTATAATGACAATGAATATTAAAAAAAATATTATAAAATGGAAGAAGAGGAGGCCGTTGGTTAGGGAGAGGAGCCACTTTAAATGGTAATTGTTCCACCTTGCTCCTGTATGAAAGCTGTCGCAGTCCAGCAGCAGTGGAATAAATTAAACCCATGCAGGCAGACAACCCCGAAGCATACCTTCTCCCCAGCTATGAGCAGCACATCCTCAATATCATATTCAGCCACCGCTCTATCGCTTTTGAAGAGTACTTGTCAAAAGGCTCGTCTTTAAAAAACAATAGACTGGTGTTAGTGCATGATGTTGCTCTGATGTCTACTTCCTCATTTGTTCTCTAAACATATGGGTTTGATGTCTGAATATATATATTTGACGAGTGGATCATGAATAAATACCAACCATTTTTATCTGCGAGGAAAATTAGTCAAGGAGTTTGCGTCTTTACATGGAGACGGTCGGCCAATATCCAACCGTATATATATATATCCAACCGTCTCTAAGTCTGAATACAATGTGTAGATTCACTTCAGAGTCAGATCAAATCAAACTTTATTCGTCGCATGCGCCCGAAAACAATACGTGTAGACCTTACCGTGAAATGCTTACTTACAAGTCCTTCACCAACAGTGCAGTTCAAGAAGAGTTAAGAAAATATGTACTAAATAAACTAAAGTAAAAAACAAAATCTAAAGTAACACAATAAAATAACAATAACGAGGCTATATACAGGGGGTATTTGGATTCATTGTTCAGCAGTCTTATGGCGTATAAGCTGTTAAGGAGCCTTTTGGTCCTAGACTTGGCGCTCCGGTATAGCTTGCCGTGCGGTAGCAGAGAGAAAAGTTTATGACTTGGGTGACTAGAGTCTGACAAATTTTTGGGCTTTCGACTGACACCGCCTAGTATAGAGGTCCTGGGTGGCAGGAAGCTTGACCCCAGTGATGTACTGGGCCGTACCCACTACCCTCTGTACCGCCTTGCGGTCAGATGCCGAGCAGTTACAATACCAGGCGGTGATGTAACCGGTCAGGATGCTCTCGATGGTGCTATTGTAGAACCTTTTGAGGATCTGGGGATCCATGCCAAATCTTTTCAGACTCCTGAGGGGGAAAAGGTGTTGTCGTGCCCTCTTCACCACTGTCTTGATGTGTTTTGACCATGAAAGTTTGTTGGTGATGGGGACATAAAGGAACTTGAAATGCTCTACCTGCTCAACTACAGCCTTGTCTATTTTAATGGGGGCCTGTTCGGCCGACCTTTTCCTGTAGTCCATGATCAGCTCCTTTGTCTTTCTCACATTGAGGGAGAGGTTGTTGTTCTGGCACCACACTACCAGGTCTCTGACCTCCTCCCTATCGGCTGTCTTATTGTTGTCGGTGATTAACCACTGTTGTGTTGTCAGAAAACGTAATAATGTGTTGGAGTCGTGTTTGGCCACACAGTCGTGGGTGAACATAGAGTACAGGAGGGGACTAAGCACGCACCCCTGAGGGGCACCAGTATTGAGGATCAGCGTAGCAGACGTGTTGTTGCCTACCCATTACCACCTGGGGGGCGGCCCATCAGGAAGTCCAGGATCCAGTTACAGAGGGAGGTGTTTAGTCCCAGGGTCCTTAGGTTAGTGATGAGCTTTATGTGCACTGTGGTGTTAAATGCTGAGCTGTAGTCAATGAACAGCATTCTCACATAAGTAAGAGATAAATACATAACGTAGAAGATGTATGAGGAGGAGATAATAGAACAACGGAACAATACCAAGGAATCTATAGATGAAGGATGTTCAATGAAAATTAACATTAAATGAACATTAGGTTCCTCCATTAAGCTACCTAACTTGTGACAGAGCGTTTTCAGTTGTCCTTTTTTCTTTCTATCCTTGGATATAGTATTCAGAACAAGAAGTGCTGTTCAACGGCATCCATTCTCATTGAGGTAATCGTTGACTCCCTGAGAACGTGAACCTAGACCATTTCAGGCAATACCAAGAAATATGAGGTCGTTTTGAGTTCTGAAGGTAACATCCACACAGTGGCTGTAACTTGCCTAATATCACGCCTTTGGTTTTGGTGCTACGTTCCGGCACTTTCCGGCTTGATATTTCTGGGTTAGAAGAGACTACTAAACCTCTCCGAAACACTTCCGTGTCTCACATGAATTCACATTAGCATGTTCCTGCTGAAATTATCATGTTCACGTTCAGCAAGTGATCTGGTCGTATTATTCTGGTGATGACGAGGCCATTTCCATCTCAGCTTTAAAAACAGAGACAATTCGGGGGGGGTATCATGGATAGATGGAAATAATCAAATCAAGTTTATTTTATATAGCCTAAAACCCCAAACAGCAAGCTGCGGTCTCTAGAGAGTTGAAAACAGCAGGTCTGGGACAGGTAGCACGTCCGGTGGACAGGTCAGGGTTCCATAGCCGCAGGCAGAACAGTTGAAACTGGACCAGCAGCACGACCAGGTGGTATCATGGATAGATGCTAGTGGAAATAGTGAAGTTGAATGCATTCGGTCTGGTTACACATATGTGGTGAATTATAGTTGAATGACCACATTGTGGCTGATATGAATGATAATCTGACTTCCATTACGTTATGGGATTATGATTAAAAGGGGTTCATAATGTTTTGACAGGGACAGATAGACACCTAGGATATGTCAGTCCAATCCAATCTAGACTTTACAAATTAACCATGCAGTTGCCTCGGCCCTAAAGAGTCAAAAATCAAACAACACAAAAATGTTGCAATCCAAGAAATCCGTTAATCTGACTTTGAAAATATTTTTTTCTTTTCTCATGGTAGCTAGTCCTCGATTCCCAGCTCACATGTTGGCTTACAAACACCTTAGAAAACATAGCTGTTTGTGGATGGTAGGCATGGGGGGAATGAGAAATGTCATAAATCAACATTTACCACCAGGCTGCAAGCCATTGGCTGATGGTTCACTGCTGCATTCTCCTATGATTCTCAAATGGAACACAGCAACGTGTGGAATAACAGCCAGGTGATTGGCACCTCGTCGGCTCGGCTCTCTGTCTGCAGCCGCTGCTTTGATTGCATAGCATGTCAATAGGACTTAATGGTTTTTCCTTTACAGCCTACATGGACTGGGCTTGTGTCCCAAATGGAACCCTATTCGTTATGAAACGCACTACTTGTGACAAGGGAGCACAGGATGTACTATGTGCCCAGGGCCCGTAGTGGTGTACTATGTGGCCAGGGCCCGTAGTGGTGTACTATGTGGCCAGGGCCCGTAGTGGTGTACTATGTGGCCAGGGCCCGTAGTGGTGTATTATGTGACCAGGGCCCATAGTGGTGTACTATGTGGCCAGGGCCCGTAGTGGTGTACTATGTGCCCAGGGCCCGTAGTGGTGTACTATGTGGCCAGGGCCCGTAGTGGTGTACTATGTGCCCAGGGCCCGTAGTGGTGTACTATGTGGCCAGGGCCCATAGTGGTGTACTATGTGGCCAGGGCCCGTAGTGGTGTACTATGTGGCCAGGGCCCGTAGTGGTGTACTATGTGGCCAGGGCCCGTAGTGGTGTACTATGTGGCCAGGGCCCGTAGGGATGTATTATGTGCCCAGGGCCCGTAGTGGTGTACTATGTGACCAGGGCCCGTAGTGGTGTACTATGTGACCAGGGCCCGTAGTGGTGTACTATGTGCCCAGGGCCCGTAGTGGTGTACTATGTGACCAGGGCCCATAGGGATGTATTATGTGACCAGGGCCCATAGTGGTGTACTATGTAGGGAATAGGTTGCTATTTTGGGACGCACACAGAGAATAGATGGGTTTTCATCTATTTTTCTATGCCTGAAAATTACACGTGACTATTGTATACCCGATGAGTGATATTAAAGGTATGTTTCTCACTTCAAGCCTATGGTGAACCCAACGTGCAAAGTAAATAAAAAAATGGCCCCTTAGGGCCACCATATAATCCCCCCGCCGTTCCCCCTCCCTTCAAAAGAACATGCTTACAGTATTTGTGACACACATGCCATCATGTCGTCATTGTTCCAGGACATTATAATTTACCACCAACGCTGGTCAGAGTGATTAACAACATGCTGGTGATAAATGTGTACTTCAGGCCTTCTAGCTAGCTAGGGGAAGGCTTTGATTTCCAGTCTGTGGTTTTGTCACAAATGACACCCTATTCCCTTAGTGCACCCCTTTTAACCAGAGCCCTATGTAGGGAATAGGGTGTACTTTAGGAGAGTGTCTATTCGGTGAAGGGTAGTCATTTGGTCCCCTTTCAATAACCACATTAAGGATATTACTGGAATAAATACACCTCGCTGCACTCTAGTCTCGATGAAGGAGTTGATGAGAACGGGTGAACTGAACAGTAGATTGGGTTCAAATTGAGTTTCAATTTATTCCTATTCAGCGCAGAGTTGAGTTAAATTTGAGTTTCAAATCATTCCTATTCAGCGCAGAGTTGAGTTAAATTTGAGTTTCAAATCATTCCTATTCAGCGCAGAGTTGAGTTAAATTTGAGTTTCAAATCATTCCTATTCAGCGCAGAGTTGAGTTAAATTTGAGTTTCAATTTATTCACTGGATGTGACGGACATGGCTCTAATAGGAGCATTCATGTGTTATGCTCAAGGTCATTGGAGGAGAGGAGTTTTCATTGAAAAGTAAATCATCCTACCTGATAATGTTCAGCTAATTAGCAGTATGAGAGTGATGTGAAGGTCCAGTATGAGAGTGATGTGAAGGTCCAGGATGAGAGTGATGTGAAGGTCCAGGATGAGAGTGATGTGAAGAAGGTCCAGGATGAGAGTGGTGTGAAGAAGGTCCAGGATGAGAGTGGTGTGAAGAAGGTCCAGGATGAGAGTGGTGTGAAGGTCCAGGATGAGAGTGATGTGAAGGTCCAGGATGAGAGTGATGTGAAGAAGGTCCAGGATGAGAGTGATGTGAAGGTCCAGGATGAGAGTGATGTGAAGAAGGTCCAGGATGAGAGTGATGTGAAGAAGGTCCAGGATGAGAGTGATGTGAAGAAGGTCCAGGATGAGAGTGATGTGAAGGTCCAGGATGAGAGTGATGTGAAGGTCCAGGATGAGAGTGATGTGAAGAAGGTCCAGGATGAGAGTGATGTGAAGGTCCAGGATGAGAGTGATGTGAAGGTCCAGGATGAGAGTGATGTGAAGGTCCAGGATGAGAGTGATGTGAAGGTCCAGGATGAGAGTGATGTGAAGGTCCAGGATGAGAGTGATGTGAAGGTCCAGGATGAGAGTGATGTGAAGGTCCAGGATGAGAGTGATGTGAAGAAGGTCCAGGATGAGAGTGATGTGAAGGTCCAGGATGAGAGTGATGTGAAGGTCCAGGATGAGAGTGATGTGAAGATCCAGGATGAGAGTGGTGTGAAGGTCCAGGATGAGAGTGGTGTGAAGGTCCAGGATGAGAGTGGTGTGAAGGTCCAGGATGAGAGGGATGTGAAGGTCCAGGATGAGAGTGATGTGAAGAAGGTCCAGGATGAGAGTGATGTGAAGAAGGTCCAGGATGAGAGTGGTGTGAAGGTCCAGGATGAGAGTGATGTGAAGGTCCAGGATGAGAGTGATGTGAAGGTCCAGGATGAGAGTGGTGTGAAGGTCCAGGATGAGAGTGGTGTGAAGGTCCAGGATGAGAGTGATGTGAAGAAGGTCCAGGATGAGAGTGATGTGAAGAAGGTCCAGGATGAGAGTGATGTGAAGGTCCAGGATGAGAGTGATGTGAAGAAGGTCCAGGATGAGAGTGATGTGAAGGTCCAGGATGAGAGTGATGTGAAGGTCCAGGATGAGAGTGATGTGAAGGTCCAGGATGAGAGTGATGTGAAGAAGGTCCAGGATGAGAGTGATGTGAAGGTCCAGGATGAGAGTGATGTGAAGGTCCAGGATGAGAGTGGTGTGAAGGTCCAGGATGAGAGTGATGTGAAGGTCCAGGATGAGAGTGGTGTGAAGGTCCAGGATGAGAGTGATGTGAAGAAGGTCCAGGATGAGAGTGATGTGAAGGTCCAGGATGAGAGTGATGTGAAGGTCCAGGATGAGAGTGGTGTGAAGAAGGTCCAGGATGAGAGTGATGTGAAGGTCCAGGATGAGAGTGATGTGAAGAAGGTCCAGGATGAGAGTGATGTGAAGGTCCAGGATGAGAGTGATGTGAAGGTCCAGGATGAGAGTGATGTGAAGGTCCAGGATGAGAGTGATGTGAAGGTCCAGGATGAGAGTGGTGTGAAGGTCCAGGATGAGAGTGGTGTGAAGGTCCAGGATGAGAGTGATGTGAAGGTCCAGGATGAGAGTGATGTGAAGGTCCAGGATGAGAGTGATGTGAAGTTCCAGGATGAGAGTGATGTGAAGGTCCAGGATGAGACTGATGTGAAGGTCCAGGATGAGAGTGATGTGAAGGTCCAGGATGAGAGTGGTGTGAAGGTCCAGGATGAGAGTGGTGTGAAGGTCCAGGATGAGAGTGATGTGAAGGTCCAGGATGAGAGTGATGTGAAGGTCCAGGATGAGAGTGATGTGAAGGTCCAGGATGAGAGTGATGTGAAGGTCCAGGATGAGGCAGAAGAAAGAGGGGGGCAACCTATTTCCCATGCGCTGTGGGGTCTGGTCAAAAGTGATGCGCTACATAGGGAACAGGTTGCCATTTGGGCTGCATGCTGTACCTAGTGTGCAGACAGCTCTCTCTAGTAATAATACTATTAAACTAATAATACTACTACTACTAACAATAATAATAGTAATACTGGTAATATTGATAGTGATAATAATAACACCAATAATAATAATAATAATAATAATAGTAAAACTAATAATAATAATAATATTAAATAAAGTGTTGAGGTTAGGGGAGGAAGACAGATCAGGTGAAGTGTTGAGGTTAGGGGAGGAAGAAAGATCAATAGAAATCTTGGATTTTTTATTTTTATGTAACCTTTATTTAACTAGGCAAGTCAGTTAGGAACATGTTCTTATTTACAATGACGGCCTACACCAGCCAAACCCGGATGACACTGGGCCAATTGTGCATGGCCCTATGGGACTCCCAATCACGACTAGTTGTGATACAGCTTGAATTTGACCCAGGGTGTCTGTAGTGAGACCTCTAGCACTGAGATGCAGCGCCTTAGACCGCTGTACCACTCGGGAGACCTCTAGCACTGAGATGCAGGGCCTTAGACCGCTGTACCACTCGGGAGACCTCTAGCACTGAGATGCAGCGCCTTAGACCGCTGTACCACTCGGGAGACCTCTAGCACTGAGATGCAGCGCCTTAGACCGCTGTACCACTCGGGAGACCTCTAGCACTGAGATGCAGTGCCTTAGACCGCTGTACCACTCGGGAGACCTCTAGCACTGAGATGCAGCGCCTTAGACCGCTGTACCACTCGGGAGACCTCTAGCACTGAGATGCAGTGCCTTAGACCGCTGTACCACTCGGGAGACCTCTAGCACTGAGATGCAGTGCCTTAGACCGCTGTACCACTCGGGAGACCTCTAGCACTGAGATGCAGTGCCTTAGACCGCTGTACCACTCGGGAGACCTCTAGCACTGAGATGCAGTGCCTTAGACCGCTGTACCACTCGGGAGACCTCTAGCACTGAGATGCAGTGCCTTAGACCGCTGTACCACTCGGGAGACCTCTAGCACTGAGATGCAGTGCCTTAGACCGCTGTACCACTCGGGAGACCTCTAGCACTGAGATGCAGTGCCTTAGACCGCTGTACCACTCGGGAGACCTCTAGCACTGAGATGCAGTGCCTTAGACCGCTGTACCACTCGGGAGACCTCTAGCACTGAGATGCAGTGCCTTAGACCGCTGTACCACTCGGGAGACCTCTAGCACTGAGATGCAGTGCCTTAGACCGCTGTACCACTCGGGAGACCTCTAGCGCTGAGATGCAGGGCCTTAGACCGCTGTACCACTCGGGAGACCTCTAGCACTGAGATGCAGGGCCTTAGACCGCTGTACCACTCGGGAGACCTCTAGCGCTGAGATGCAGGGCCTTAGACCACTGTACCACTCGGGAGACCTCTAGCACTGAGATGCAGGGCCTTAGACCGCTGCTCCACTCAGGAGGCTCAAGATGACAGATCAATAGAAGTGCTGAGGTTAGGGAAGGTTCTTGTTAGGTATTTCTTGTTGGGTATTTCCTCTCAATGGAAATGATATTGCTTTAGATTATCCATATGTTCTCTGCTGTGTAAATGTAGGCATACATCTATTCCCAATATATTTAGAGTTGATGTTACTGTACCTGCTTTTGTTTTAATAAGAGCCTGAATTGGGAGTCTTTTTTTTTTTACATTGAGGTGAAATTAACTCCAGCAGAAAGGAAGGGATAGCAGGAGGATTCTGACATCTTACTCTAGAGAAATCACCTCATGTTTCTGCTCTATTTTCTTTCTATGTTGTTGTGGATCCTCCTATGACAGTGTGTTGACAAGGAGACTGCACTCAACGCGCCAAAACAAGAACTTTACCGACACAAACAATAACGCAAACCTCCAACATAACGTATACCTACCTCTGTGATAAAAAAAAAAAAAAGGGAGTTACTGTCAGCTGGAAAAGCCTTTTTGCCGTTAACGTTAACCACAATGGTACTATTCACGGCTGTAGAAATGACAGCGAAGTCAACATCAAAAACTAGACACATACCTCTGATTTAGTGTTTATGTTTTCCGGTGATACCACTGTATGGTTTCCTGTTCCAACACACTGATATAGATAAATGATCCATCAATCTTTCTCTGGAAGCTTTAACCTTTTCAGGACAACCCCTGGACAGACAACGAGTGGACCTTTCCCTGAGTATGAACAGGACAACCCCTGAGACAGACAAACAGTGGACCTTTCCCTGAGTATGAACAGGACAACCCCTGGACAGACAAACAGTGGACATATCACTGAGTATGAACAGGACAACCCCTGGACAGACAAACAGTGGACATATCACTGAGTATGAACAGGACAACCCCTGGACAGACAAACAGTGGACATATCACTGAGTATGAACAGGACAACCCCTGAGACAGATACAGTGGACATATCACTGAGTATGAACAGGACAACCCCTGGACAGATACAGTGGACATATCACTGAGTATGAACAGGACAACCCCTGGACAGACAAACAGTGGACATATCACTGAGTATGAACAAGACAACCCCTGGACAGACAAACAGTGGACATATCACTGAGTATGAACAGGACAACCCCTGAGACAGACAAACAGTGGACCTATCACTGAGTATGAACCATACAGAATTCATCATTCAAGGAAGGTTTTAGTGAAACGAATTTCTTGCCCCTGAGGAGATGCTGTACCGCTTCAAAAAGGAAAACCTTTAAAGTGAATCTGAAGTAGTCTACCCCTCATATTAACCATGGTACCACACATAATGTAGCTACACTCTTAGAAACAAAGGGTGCTATCTAGAACCGTAAAGGGTTGTTCAGCTGTTCCCAGAGGAGAACCATTTGAAGAACACTTTTTGGTTCTACCTGGAACCAAAGGGGGGTTCTACCTGGAACCAAAAAGGGGTTCTACCTGGAACCAAAAAGGGGTTCTACCTGGAACCAAAAAAGGGTTCTACCTGGATCCAAAAAGGGGTTCTACCTGGATCCAAAAAAGGGCTTCTACCTGGAACCAAAAAGGGGTTCTACCTGGAACCAAAAATAGTTCTACCTGGAACCAAAAACGGTTCTCCTGTGGGAACAGCCGAACAACCCTTTTGGAGCCTTTTTTCTAAATGTACGTCATATCCTACCACTGTAATAGCCTGCCGTCTCATACACAGTACAGGATTGATCTACTCAGCTATGCGTCTGAGAGGTATGCGTGTGTGGCCACACATTTTAGATTATACATTTAAGCAGCCCTGAATTGCTTGCCAATATTTTGGCTGCAAGTCACTGCCATTTTACTGTATGTCGTTGTTTCTGGTTTGAGAATGTAAGTCAGGGTAAATTGAAAGCCTCCTTACAGTAGATGGATTTACTTCAGGACACAAGGGAATAACCCAGCAGTAGACCGTTGCTTATCTTTTACCATCCCCTCTGTGGCGATGTGGTATTAAAGATTATACAGTGTCTTAGATCACTCATGTACTGAGATGATGACACCAGCGTTGGCATCTTGCTTCCTGCCTGCCAGTTAACAGTTGAAAGATGGACTCTGTTGATGCCATTGTATCCACTTACTATCTGCCTGACCGCTGAGCCAATAACAATAATGTATGGCTAAGGGAAACAGGAACTAATCATTAATGACTGCAAGATATATTGCATAAGCTCTGGCACATTGTTTATTTGCCCCCGTCTCTCCGCCATGGAAATTCATTGAAGGTACAGATTGCTCAGAGAGCATAGAAGCACTTCAATGTTCATTTGATTCTTGTTTTCCATAATAATTGGGGGCAATGGGTCAGTGTGATAAATGCTGGTTACATGTATAGAACGTAACCAGTCTAACACACGGCTTGTAGCTAGTTTGCTGTCCTTTGTGAAGGCCTCTTTGAATCATAGACTGACCATACAATAACCTTACTAGAGTATACTATAGGTACTATGGTTCAACAGCTACTGTTCATCCAGGTGGACACATTGATCTATAGGCCCACTATGTATTGCAGCATAAGTCACAGTATTTTCCATGCATTTCTCTTCCCAGAACAGATCTATAGGTTAAATCTCACTCCATCAAACTATGTCATCTCCTTTCTATAAAAGTTTACTACCTTCTCCATTTTATATAAATCTTCAGTCGCCTAAATCTAAGATATATGGACATTTCAGACATTTAGTTAGCTGCAATGAATTTTAAGGGAAGAACAGGTTTAGCGCCCCCCTGGTAAATATGCATTTACTTGTTAGTTCTCTGTAGACGGTTATAGACATCTAGCTATACACAACAATATAATCGCTGTTCTTGGCCAAAATCAAAATGTGCGTCTGAGGTGGACTACTACTTGTCCTCTGGAGTAGCACCCTCTGTCATTATAATGATCAGGGCTGATTGCTGATTGTTCTGGTGTTTGCTGGTCCATTCAGCCAAATTTCTGAATCCTAAATGGTACCTTATTCCCTACATAGCTCACTACTTTTGACCAAATCCATATGGGCCCCGGAAAAAAATAAAATAGAGCACTATATAGTGAATCGGGTGCCGTTTAGGATACAGGATGTGTGTTTTGGGCTGGATTGTGTTGATGCTGACACCCCCAGATCACCGTCCGTCCATCCTCAAGGCCATCTCACATAATGAAGGAGATGCAATCAGTACCGTCACCATGACAACACAGAGCCAACAACAATGACAAGGGGCACAAAATATTGAAGAATAACAGCTTGGCACCATTACTGTTGCTTCTGCTTGTATTGATAGAAAATCAGAGTTATACAGTAGTACTCATTTTATTATGCTCTCAGACGTTAGAAAGAAAGAATAGCTGCAGAGTAGTTTGCCTTTTATTATGCTCTCAGACTTTAAAAAGGAAGAATAGTTCCAGAGTAGTATGCCTTTTCCACAAATGTTTGCTGGTCAGGACTTGGAAAATGAAAGGTGGATGGAATAATAAAAAGATTGGCCCATAAATGCAGAATTATTGGTAATTCTTTTGTTGTTGATAGAAATCCCAGCTACAGAGCAGAGCAGGAGGTATGACTTTTAGCAAATATTTATGTGGTCGGACTGAGAACGTACAAGGAGAACAGCTTGGCTGGATGATAGACTACTGAATGTACATTCAATTAACTCTATACATTGCCCCTGGAGGTGTTCATGTCGAGGAGAAAATATACATGTCTCTTCAATCCAGCAACGTGTATTTAATGAACACTAACAAAAAGAGTGAAACGAGTGTTTGACACAGGATGTCCAGGATGACTCCTTTCTCTATGTACTTTGTCCTTTCTTTTGTTCCTTTGTTATTTGTTTTGGGTTTTCTAATCTCAGTCAATAATATTCTTTTGTTGTCTGAAATTGTGTGTAAACCCCCCGCCCCCCCAAAAAACAACAGACCTTGTCCTTTGTTGAAAGTGCCTGTCTGTGACTTTTCTGTTCTCGACTCCCAGATAAAGTAATCATTAGATGTTGTTTCTGCCTGCGATTACTCTCAGTTACAAATGGGTCAAATACGAGAGAACAGGAGAGTGAGAGAGATGGAGATGGACTAGGGTAGATGGATTGCAGGAGTTGAATAGTATGGGTCCCTGAAATGCTGATAAATAATTACTCAGCTCAGGGACTGGCCATTGTGTGACGATGAACCTTGGTGAAAGCATCACATGAAAATTAGCCTGGAGTAGATATGAATTACATTTTCCTCCTTTTCTCAGACGTCTTTTTAAAGGAACCCCATTGGTTACCAGGGACACTGTACTGCTGTTGAAAAGTAGAAAAGACAGTGAAAAAAAACTATGCAGTCTTCTCTCTGAGAGCTGGGCCGGTGACATCCTTAACTAACTGTGTCAAATGAAATCGAATTGTACTGGTCACATACACATGGTTAGCAGATGTGAATGCGAGTGTCACGAAATGCTTGTGCTTCTAGTTCCCGACAGTGGAGTAATATCTAACAAGTAATCTAACAATTCCCCCAACAACTACCTAATACACACAAATCTAAAGGGGTGAATGAGAATATGTACAAGTACGTATAAGTACTGTATATGATGAGCGATGGTCGAGTGACATAGGCAAGGTGCAGTAGATGGTTTAAAATACAGTATATACATGTGATTTGAGTAATGCAAGATATGTAAACATTATTAAAGTGACATTATTTAAAGTGGCATAAACATTCATTCATAACATTCATAACATTATTTTAGATATTTTACCATAGTTTCTCAATTACTACTATACTTCTTGACTTTAACATACACTATAATGGCTATGGATTTCACTGAATAGCTATGTATTTGATCAGAATTTCATTGGGGTTGCAGTCAGAGGCTTTGACAATCATGTTGTCCAACCTGACCTGCTGGATTATAATGAGAGGCAAACCTCCTACACAGTCATGTCGACCTCCCTGATACATCAGCCAAGCCCTGCATCGTTCCAATTCCTACAGTGCTTTTCATTGCCTCAAAATTTCATATTTACTCTCTCTCGCCCACTGCTCATGCCCTTGTCGCTGGTGACAATGACAGCACGTGTCACCCTTTATTGCCTTCCCCCGAGATTAGACTCTTCCTTATCTTCTTATAAAAAATTAAAGAAACACTAAATAAAATTGGGTTGGCTGCAAATAACTGGGGTAATTTAATCTCCATAGTAACCAACTCTGAAGACTCTGGAAACTGGTTGGCTAGATATACACCGCTGAATGGGATATGATATAATGGTTTCCATACAGGCGGCTGCTGTGACTGTTTTGAACATGGTATTTCAGTGATTACCTTGCATGTTTTCATGCCATGGGAAACATGGGATACGCCTGTCTGTCTTTTAATAAGTTTGTAATTCCATAAATACAGTACCAGTCAAAAGTTTGGACACACCTACTTTTCTTAAATGTTTGATATTTTCTACATTGTACAATAATAGTGAAGACATCACAACTATGAAATAACACATATGGAATCATATAGTAACCAAAGAAGTGTTAAACAAATCAAAATATATTTTAGAAACTTCAAAGTAGCCACCCTTTGCCTTGATGACAGCATCGCACGCTCTTGGCATTCTCTCAACCAGCTTTACCTGGAATGCTTTTCCAACCGTCTTGAAGGAGTTCCCACGTATGCTGAGCACTTGTTGGCTGATTTCCTTCACTCTGCGGTCCAACTCATCCCAAACCATCTCAATTGGGTTGAGGTCAGGGGATTGTGGAGACCAGGTCATCTGATGAAGCACTCCATCACTCTCCTCCTTGGTCAAATAGCCCTTACACAGCCTGGAGGTGTGTTGGGTCATTGTCCTGTTGAAAAACAAATGTTATTCCCACTAAGCGCAAACCAGATGGGATGGTGTATCGCTGCAGAATGCTGTGGTAGCCATGCTGGTTAAGTGTGCCTTGAATTCTAAATAAATCACAGTGTCACCAGCAATGCACAAGCCTCATAGATCCTTCTCCCTCATGCTTCATGGTGGGAACCACACATGCAGAGATCATCTGTTCACCTACTCTGTGTCTCACAAAGACATGGCGGTTGGAACCAAAAATCTCAAATTTGGACTCATCAGACCAAAGAACAGATTTCCACCGGTCTAATGTCCATTGCTCGTGTTTCTTGGCCCAAAAAAAGTATCTTCTTATTATTGGTGTCCTTTAGTATTGGTTTCTTTGCAGAAATTTGACCACGAAGGCCTGATTCACTCAGTTTCCTTTGAACAGTTGATGTTGAGATGTGTCTTCTACTTGAACTCCATGAAACGTTTATTTGGGCTGCAATTTCTGAGGCTGGTAACTCTAATTAACTTATCCTCTGCAGCAGAGGTAACTCTGGGTCTTCCTTTTCTGTGGCGGTCCTCATGAGAGCCTGTTTCATCATAGCGCTTGATGGTTTTTGCGACTGCACTTGAAGATACTTTAGAAGTTCTTGAAATGTTCCGAATTGACTGACCTTCATGTCATAATGTAATGATGGACTGTCATTTCTCTTTCCTTATTTGAGCTGTTCTTGCCATAATATGGACTTGGTCTTTTACCGAATAGGGCAATCTTCTGTATAGACCACCCCTACCTTGTCACAACACAACTGATTGGCTCAAACGCATTAAGAAGGAAATAAATTCCACAAATGAACTTATAACAAGGCAAACCTGTTAATTGAAATGCATTCCAGGTGACTACCTCATGAAATTGGTTGAGAGAGTGCCAACAGTGTGCAAAGCTGTCGTCAAGGCAAAGTGTGGCTACTTTGAAGATTTTTTCAAAATTGTTTTGGTTACTACATGATTCCATATGTGTTATTTCATAGTTTTGATGTCTTCACTATTATTCTACAGTGTTGAAAATCATTTTTTTTAAATAAAGAAAAACCCTGGAATGAGTAGGCGTGTCCAAACCTTTGACTGGTACTGTACATCATGAAATCATGTGCATCCCATCTCTGCAACTATCAATCACTCATGAGATGGGTCTTGTGGGCTGAAATATGAATGTTGAGAGAGTGCTGAGGAAATGAAACACATCCACGGAGCTTGTAATATGTGGCTCTTTTTTCTCTGATTCTGGTGTCAAATGAAATATGGTCTTCTTACACAAAATGATGCTTGTGACTAGGTCTGTAGTGAAAAATGTCATCTGTCCCTGTTGTCTAGCGCCTATGGGGTTAATAAACAGTCATATTATTATTAACGGCCATCCATTTGCCTATCCTGATGTACAGTTGGAGTGGGTGTTGAGGCAATGGAAGGTGATAAAGTCTTGGTAATTACAAACTACATTCTCTCTCTTTCACGCACTTCTCTCTCTCTCTCTTTATCTCACTCTCTCTTTTTCTCTACCACACACACACACACACACACACACACACACACACACACACACACACACACACACACACACACACACACACACACACACACACACACACACACACACACACACACACACACACACACACACACACACACAGACAGAGAGAGAGAGAGATTGAGCAAAGATGTGTCTTGTGCAAATGTTTGTCCAAAAATTATGCAGAAAAGCTAATTCATGCTTTTGTCACTCCTACATTAGACTACTGCAATGCTCTACTCTCCAGCTACCCAGATAAAGCACTAAATAAACTTCAGTTAGTTCTAAACATGGCTGCTAGAATCTTGACTAGAACCAAAAAATGTGATCATATTACTCTAGTGCTAGCCTCTCTACACTGGCTTCCTGTTAACTAGGGCTGATTTCAAGGTTTTAATGCTAACCTACAAAGTATTACATGGACTTACTCCTACCTATCTCTCCGATTTGGACCTGCCGTACATACCTTCACGTACGCCACGGTCACAAGACGCAGGCCTCCTTATTGTCCCTAGAATTTCTAAGCAAACAGCTGGAGGCAGGGCTTTCTCCTAGACCTCCATTATTATGGAATGGTCTGCCTATCCATGTGAGAGACACAGATTCGTTCTCGACCTTTAAGTCTTTACTGAAGACTCATCTCTTCAGTAGGTCCTATGATTGAGTGTAGTCTGGCCGAGGGGTGCGAAGGTGAACGGCAAGGCACTGGAGTGATGAACCACCCTTGCTGTCTCTGCCTGGCCAGCTCCCCTCTCTCCACTGGGATTCTCTGCCTCTGACCCTATTACAGGGGCTGAGTCACTGGCTTACTAGTGCTCTTCCATTCCATCCCTAGGAGGGGTGCGTCACGTCGTACCAGGCGTTTTTCACTATACTCGACATGAGTGGGTTGAGTCACTGATTTGATCTTCCTGTCCGGTTCTGCACTCCCTCTGCATCATGCGGTGGAGGAGCTCTTTCGTGTCTTGTCTCAAGGTAGTAAGTTGGCGGTCTGTTGATATCCCTTTAGCGGTGCTTTAGGCTATGCTTTGGCAAAGTTGGTGGGGTTATATCCTGCCTGGTTGGCACTGTTCGGGGGTGTCGTCAGACAGGGCCACAGTTTCCCCCCCCCCCATCTCAGCCTCCAGTATCTATGCTGCAATAGTCTATGTGCCCGGGTGGGCTAGGGTTAGTCTGCCCTAGGACCATGCCTCAAGACTACCTGGCCTAATATCAAATCAAATCAAATCCAATCTAATTTTATTTGTCACATACACATGGTTAGCATATGTTAATGCGAGTGTAGCGAAATGCTTGTGCTTTTAGTTCCGACAATGCAGTAATAACCAACGAGTAATCTAACCTAACAATTTCACAACAGCTACCTTATACACACAAGTGTAAAGGGATGAAGAATATGTACATAAAGATATATGAATGAGTGATGGTACAGAACGGCATAGGCAAGATGCAGTAGATAGTATCGAGTACAGTATATACATATGAGATGAGTAATGCAGGGTATGTAAACATTATATTAATTGGCATTGTTTAAAGTGGCTAGTGATACATGTATTACATAAAGATGGCAAGATGCAGTAGGTGGTATAGAGTACAGTATATACATATGAGATGCGTAATGTAGGTTATGTAAAGATTATATTAAGTGGCATTGTTTAAAGTGGCTAGTGATACATTTTTTACATGTATGGCAGCAGCTACTCAATGTTAGTGGTGGCTGTTTAACAGTCTGATGGCCTTGAGATAGAAGCTGTTTTTCAGGCTCTCGGTCCCTGCTTTGATGCACCTGTACTGACCTTGCCTTCTGGATGATAGCGGGGTGAACAGGCAGTGGCTCGGGTGGTTGTTGTCCTTGATGATCTTTATGGCCTTCCTGTGACATCGGGTGGTGTAGGTGTCCTGGAGGGCAGGTAGTTTGCCCCCGGTGATGCAATGTGCAGACCTCACTACCCTCTGGAGAGCCTTGCGGTTGTGGACGGAGCAGTTGCCGTACCCGACAGGATGCTCTCGATTGTGCATCTGTAAATGTTTGTGAGTGTTGCGCCTTCTTCACCACGCTGTCTGTGTGGCTGGACCAACTCAGTTTGTCTGTGATGTGTACGCCGAGGAACTTAAAACTTTCTACCCTCTCCACTACTGTCCCGTTGATGTGGATAGGGAGGTGCTCCCTCTGCTGTTTCCTGAAGTCCACGATCATCTCCTTTGTTTTGTTGACGTTGAGTGTGAGGTTATTTTCCTGACACCACACTCCGAGGGCCCTCACCTCCTCCCTGTAGGCAGTCTCGTCGTTGTTGGTAATCAAGCCTACCACTGTAGTGTCGTCTGCAAACTTGATGATTGAGTTGGAGGCGTGCATGGCCACGCAGTCGTGGGTGAACAGGGAGTGCAGGAGAGGGCTGAGAACGCACCCTTGTGGGGCCCCAGTGTTGAGGATCAGCGGGGTGGAGATGTTGTTACCTACCCTCACCACCTGGGGGTGGCCCGTCAGGAAGTCCATTACCCAGTTGCACAGTGCGGGGTCGAGACCAGGGTCTCGAGCTTGATGACGAGTTTGGAGGGTACTATGGTGTTAAATGCTGAGCTGTAGTCGATGAACAGCATTCTCACATAGGTAGTCCTCTGTCCAGATGGGTTAGGGCAGTGTGCAGTATGGTTGCGATTGCGTCGTCTGTGGACCTATTGGGGCGGTAAGCAAATTGGAGTGGGTCTAGGGTGTCAGGTAGGGTGGAGGTGATATGGTCCTTGACTAGTCTCTCAGAGTACTTCATGATGACGGAAGTGAGTGCTACGGGGCGCTAGTCGTTTAGCTCAGTTACCTTAGCTTTCTTGGGAACAGGAACAATGGTGGCCCTCTTTAAGCATGTGGGAACACCAAACTGGGATAAGGATTGATTGAATATGTCCGTAAACACAACAGCCACCTGGTCTGCGCATGCTCTGAGGATGCGGCTGGGGATGCCGTCTGGGCCTGCAGCCTTGCGAGGGTTAACACGTTTAAATGTTTTACTCACGTCGGGTGCAGTGAAGGAGAGTCCGCAGAGCGAGCAAAGAAGTTGTTTGGTCTGTCTGGGAGCAAGATATCCTGGTCCGCAACGGGGCTGGTTTTCTTTTTGTAATCCGTGATTGACTGTAGACCCTGCCACATACCTCTTGTGTCTGAGCCGTTGAATTGTGACTCTACTTTGTCTCTATACTGACGCTTAGCTTGTTTGATTGCCTTGCGGAGGGAATAGCTACACTGTTTGTATTCGGTCATGTTTCCAGTCACCTTGCCCTCGGTAAAAGCAGTGGTTCCCGCTTTCAGTTTCGTGCGAATGCTGCCATCAATCCACGGTTTCTGGTTGGGGAATGTTTTAATAGTTGCTGTGTGTACAACATCGCCAATGCACTTGCTAATGAACTCGCTCACCGAATCAGCGTATTCGTCAATGTTGTTGTTTGACGCAATGCGGAAAATATCCCAATCCTGGCTATCCCCGTCCCCAGTCCACCCGGTCGTGCTGCTGATCCAGTTTCTGCTGTTCTGCCTGCGGCTATGGAACCCTGACCTGTTTACCCTCTCTCTTTCTCCCTCTCTGCTGCACCTGCTGTCTCGACCTCAGAATGCTCGGCTATGAAAAGCCAACTGACATTTACTCCTGAGGTGCTGACCCTCTACAACCACTGTGATTATTATTTGACCCTGCTGGTCATCTATGAACATTTCAACATCTTGAAAAATGATCTGGCCTTAATGGCCATGAACTCTTAGAATCTCCACCCGGCACAGCCAGAAGAGGACTGGCCACCCCTCAGATCCTGGTTCCTCTCTAAGTTTCTTCCTAGGTTCTGGTCTTTTTAGGGAGCTTCTACATTTACATTGCTTACTGTTTGGGGTTTGAGGCTGGGTTTCTGTATCAGCACTTTGTGACATCTGCTGATGTAAAAGGGGCTTTGTAAATACATTTGATTTGATTTGGATTTTAATTCATAAATTGGCTCTGATTGCTTACTGGTAACAATACCTCTGCGTCCGGATAGGAAAAGTTATGGTGTTTGAGGATTAATATGTCCTGGATGATATGCAATTATCCATGTAATTAGCATTAATGGGTTTGTACATGCTCACATAATGAGTTGAATAATACTTGATGTGCATGTCTTAATTGTGAACCTGTTCCAGATTTAACCAGGTATGGTGGTAAACATCCTCGTATTCGCTTGGGAAAGGTTTATGATTATCAGACTCAAAAGTATCTTTGTTGAATAAGACCTGAAGACCAATGCAATTTATGCCAAATTAACACTCACTTCTTTGGTACTGTAGGTGTGTAAAGTAAGATTCGGTTGAATAAGATTCAGTCGAGTAAGATTTGGTTACGTACAGATGTAGGATCTTAATTTGAGAGAGTTTGCAGGAAAATAATGCTGCAGCAAGAGAAAATGTGAATTATTATGTTAATTTTAATGAATATAACTTTTTTGTAGGGGTTAGATACATTTTTTGTTAGGGCAAATCAACCTTGAATATACAACAGGTTTACTGTGCAGTAAAATTCCCAGCAACAAAAGAGTGATCAAATTAAGTCCTTACATTTGTAGGATTCCGGGATTGACACGGCTGAGGTAAATCAGCCACAGAGGTTGCTATAGGGAAAGGAAGGTCAAAGCGAAGGGACGTAGTATGTAAGCGTTCGATTGGCTAGTGGATGTGATGAGGTAGCAATACTATATTGACGTTGGCAAAAGCAGTGGAATCACCTTGCTTAAGACCTTTGTATCCGCTGGTGGTCTAGAACTATGCCTCACACACTGCAGGTCCAGGAAGAGGGATGTATTGTGTTATGATCTCAGCCCTTAGGGTGAATTTTGTCATATTTTCAAGAGGAGTCATTTAGACTGATGTTGTACAGTAAGTTATCATGGTTTTATCTTTAAAGTCTGCAGCGATAGATGATAACAAAGGTATAGTGCTGGATTGAAGACATAGGCTATGACATTAAAACAGAACACTGTTGGAAAATGCACAGTTGCATGCCTGCAGTATGATAACCACATCACTGGTATTTTCAAACACCAGATCTTAACAGCATGTTACCTGCTGCCCACACATTTCTATTCAAAATAACTTTCCTTTAAGAGAGAAGAGAAACCATCACAGATAATATTTTTTGATCCACGTACGGTATCTATCAACCCAATGTGTAATTAGTTTTTGAAGCTCCACAAGGGGTACTGTTATTTCCCTCAATACAAAAGGCAGATAAACAGCATCAGACGTTAGAGGTACCAGTTTCCCTCTAGGCTGATGAAGCAGCATCAGACGTTAGAGGTACCAGTTCCCCTCTAGGCTGATGAAGCAGCATCAGAAGTTAGAGGTACCAGTTTCCCTCTAGGCTGACGAAGCAGCATCAGACGTTAGAGGTACCAGTTCCTCTCTAGGCTGACGAAGCAGCATCAGGCGTTAGAGGTACCAGTTTCCCTCTAGGCTGACGAATCAGCATCAGATATTAGAGGTACCAGTTCCCCTCAAGGCTGACGAAGCAGCATCAGATATTAGAGGTACCAGTTTCCCTCTAGGCTGACGAAGCAGCATCAGACGTTAGAGGAACCAGTTTGCCTCTAGGCTGACGAAGCAGCATCAGACGTTAGAGGTACCAGTTCCCCTCTAGGCTGACGAAGCAGCATCAGACGTTAGAGGTACCAGTTTCCCTCTAGACTGACGAAGCAGCATCAGATGTTAGAGGTACCAGTTCCCCTCTAGGCTGACGAAGCAGCATCAGATATTAGAGGTACCAGTTTCCCTCTAGGCTGATGAAGCAGCATCAGAAGTTAGAGGTACCAGTTTCCCTCTAGGCTGACGAAGCAGCATCAGACGTTAGAGGTACCAGTTCCCCTCTAGGCTGACGAAGCAGCATCAGACGTTAGAGGTACCAGTTTCCCTCTAGGCTGACGAAGCAGCATCAGACGTTAGAGGTACCAGTTTCCCTCTAGGCTGACGAAGCAGCATCAGACGTTAGAGGTACCAGTTCCCCTCTAGGCTGACGAAGCAGCATCAGACGTTAGAGGTACCAGTTCCCCTCTAGGATGACGAAGCAGCATCAGACGTTAGAGATACCAGTTCCCCTCTAGGCTGACGAAGCAGCATCAGACGTTAGAGGTACCAGTTTCCCTCTAGACTGACGAGCAGCATCAGATGTTAGAGGTACCAGTTCCCCTCTAGGCTGACGAAGCAGCATCAGGCGTTAGAGGTACCAGTTTCCCTCTAGGCTGACGAAGCAGCATCAGACGTTAGAGGTACCAGTTTCCCTCTAGGCTGACGAAGCAGCATCAGACGTTAGAGGTACCAGTTTCCCTCTAGGCTGACGAAGCAGCATCAGACGCAAGAGATACCAGTTTCCCTCTAGGCTGACGAAGCAGCATCAGACGTTAGAGGTACCAGTTCCCCTCTAGGCTGACAAAGCAGCATCAGACGTTAGAGGTACCAGTTTCCCTCTAGGCTGATGAAGCAGCATCAGACGTTAGAGGTACCAGTTCCCCTCTAGGCTGATGAAGCAGCATCAGACGTTAGAGGTACCAGTTCACCTCTAGGCTGACGAAGCAGCATCAGACGTTAGAGGTACCAGTTTCCCTCTAGGCTGACGAAGCAGCATCAGACGTTAGAGGTACCAGTTCCCCTCTAGGCTGACGAAGCAGCATCAGACGTTAGAGGTACCAGTTCCCCTCTAGGCTGACGAAAGTAGTCTGAGCTGTAATCAACGTCAGTCAAGGCCCCAAAATGACACCCTATTCCCTACATAGTGCACTACTTTCGACCCCTATTAAAAATAGTGCACTGTGAAGGGAATAGGGTGCCGTTTGGGACGTAGCCCTGGTCCCCCGTGGAGTGGAAACTGATACAGACTCCATCCCTTTTGAGCTGTTTAATGTGAAATATCACATACAGACATAGCAGCACTCCTCTGGCTATTGACACAGCAGCAATGACAGCTCTCACTGTGACTTCACCCAGGGAAAGCACTGCCGCACCAAAATACCTGTCCCTCGTATTATGTCACTACAGACAAGTTCATCTGCCTTTGTACTGATCACTTATGTGTTGAGGGGATGCGCCAGTGTTCCTTGCACATGTGTCTAGGCTTTGTCGTGTGTGTGTGTGTGTGCGTGTGTGCGTGTGTGCGTGTGTGCGTGTGTGTGTGTGTGTGTGTGTGTGTGTGTGTGTGTGTGTGTGTGTGTGTGTGTGTGTGTGTGTGTGTGTGTGTGTGTGTGTGTGTGTGTGTGTGTGTGTGTGTGTGTGTGTGTGTGTGTGTGTGTGTGTGTGTGTGCGTGCGCATTTTTGCACGTCTTGAGTAATATTTTGTATGTTATTTTCCCTTCAAAAAAAGAAAGTACCTTGTAAAAGACAAAGACAACATAGAAAAGGCTGCTAGTAAATGATTGACTCAAGGAATAGTAAGGACTCATTGTGCTTGCTCAGTGAGTTACATCATTTTTGTTCCCTAAATGAAGTTAGTGACCCTCTGAAAGGTGACACATTTACTGCTCAGGAGATGTATTCACTCAGACTCAGAGGCTGGGAGGCTGAGCAGGCCAATATTGAGAGGTTTAGGGCTCCATTCAATCTGTCTCGCTGCAGCCGTTGCGTACTGTATGGAACGATAGAAATATAAAGTTACTTTCCTACTGAGCCGACATTTACTGTACAACGTTTGCAGTGAATGCAGTCTCAGCTAACGCAGGAAAATTACCTTTAAATTTCAATCACTCTTTAATGCTGAACTTCCGCGAAATGGATTGAATAGAGCCCTAATTTCCAGATCTGACTCCATGCCCAAGGGGTCTCCATGCCCCAAGGGGGACTCCATGCCCAAGGGGGTCTCCATGCCCCAAGGGGGACTCCATGCCCAAGGGGGACTCCATGCCCAAGGGGGACTCCATGCCCCAAGGGGGACTCCATGCCCAAGGGGGACTCCATGCCCAAGGGGGTCTCCATGCCCCAAGGGGGTCTCCATGCCCCAAGGAGGTCTCCATGCCCCAAGGGAGTTTCCATGCCCAAGGGGGACTCCATTCCCAAGGGGGTTTCCATGCCCAAGGGGGTCTCCATGCCCAAGGGGGTCTCCATGCCCAAGGGGGTCTCCATGCCCAAGGGGGTCTCCATGCCCCAAGGGGGTCTCCATGCCCAAGGGGGTCTCCATGCCCCAAGGGGGTCTCCATGCCCCAAGGGGGTTTCCATGCCCAAGGGGGTCTCCATGCCCAAGGGGGTCTCCATGCCCAAGGGGGACTCCATGCCCCAAGGGGGTCTCCATGCCCCAAGGGGGTCTCCATGCCCCAAGGGGGTCTCCATGCCCAAGAGGGACTCCATGCCCAGGGGGACTCCATTCCCAAGGGGCCTCCATGTATCTCCTGGAAATGTGTAAGAATCTACACATTTATCACCAGTTCTTGGTCATTATAAGCAGGGATAAGTTGTTATATTCAATACATTAGTACATACAGTGCCTTTTTACATTACAGCCTTATTCTAAAATGGAAAAAATAAATAAAAAATTCCTCAGCAATCTACACACAATACCCCATGATGACAAAGTGATAACAGGTTTTTAGAAATTTTAGCAAAGGTATATAAAAAACAACATGGTTCCATATTTACATAAGTATTCAGACCTTTCGCTATGACACTCAAAATTGAGCTCAGGTGCATCCTGTTTCCATTGATCATCCTTGAGATGTTTCAATGATTTGGAAAGGCACACACATGTCTATACATGGTCCAAGATTTTTTTTAGGGTCTTGGCACAGATCTGGGAATGGTACCAAAACATTTCTACGGCATTGAAGGTCCCCAAGAACACATTGGCTTCCATCATTCTTAAATGGAAGAAGTTTGGAACCACCAAGACTCTTTGGGACAAGTCTCTGAATGTCCTAGAGTGGCCCAGCCAGAGCCTGGACTTGAACCTGATTGAACATCTCTGGAAAGACCTGTTTAATAGCTGTGCAGCGACACTCCCCATCCAACCTGACAGAGCTTGAGAGGATCTGCAGAGAAGAATGGGAGAAACTCCCCAAATACAGTTGTGCCAAGCTTGAAGCATCATACTCAAGAAGACTCAAGGCTGTAATCACTGCCAAAGGCACTTCAACAAAGTACTGAGTAAAGGGTCTGAATACTTATGTAAATGTGATATTTCAGTTTCTAAAAAGCCTATCATTATGGGGCATTGTGATGTCATTATGGAGCACTGTGATGTCATTATGGGGCATTGTGATGTCATTATGGAGCATTGTGATGTCATTATGGGGCATTGTGATGTCTTTATGGGGCATTGTGTAGATTGATGAGGGAAAAAAGCAAATAATTCAATTTCAGGATTAGCCTACGTAACAAAAAGTGGAAAAAGTCAAGAGGTCTGAATACTTTCAGAATGCACTGTAGCTCCTCATTTAAAGAATTAAAACATGTTATATTGTAGTTTTAATGGAACATTAACCCTCTAAGAACGATGTCCACAACTCCGCAGAAGTCTAATTAGCAAAATATATATATTTTTTAAGTTTAATAACAAAAAAATTGGTCAGTTTAAGCTAGAGATATCTGTTTTTTTTGCATTGGATGCGTCTCAATCCACCATATCCGCCTCTGTAACACTTCCGCATCTGCGGTGAAAAACACTCTAGAGCGTGTTTGTCAGACCATGAGACATCATGAAAATTGGTAATCTCACAAAATTGTCTGTCGCGTCCGACTTGGCCTACGAACTATTAAGACCCCTCTATGGAAAGATGAGACACTCACAAACACGATGGTGTTCTCTGTTTTGCTCTACAATCCCCACAACGTCTTGGGACGCGTCTGAAGTTGGGACAGCCGACCTGCCAACTTCTCTCTGTAGCGTCCGATAGCAAAATGATCCTTTGGATGACATTCTTAAATAAGAAAATCCATATAGCTAAGTAGAACCCCTCCTCCAGCTTAGACAGGGCGTAGACTCTTTAATAAAATAACTTCAGTGTTGTGAAAGTCATTGTTTAAAATTTGAGCTGGCTAGGGAATTTAATTAAACAGAGCATGCTCAACTTGTATTGTCAGGATCTCACAGCCATAGACACAGACTAAGGACTAAGGACCATTCAATTATTGCTAGCATTCTTACTTATGCAAATATGCTAAATTATTTCAATGTGACAGCTTGAAGCAGAGGCCTAAAGGACTTGATGTGATGTCATAGCAAGGACCTCTCCTCTTTTCCTCTTTGTGTGTCAGAACTATCAGACTCTGTGGGCTCCTGTTTGCTGTGGTGCATACTGTTTTACATTCTAATTACAGGAGTTGACAGGTTTTATTGCTGGGGCTCAATGGTGAGGCCTCTTTCTCTTCCTGGACTCATTTCACATGTGATGTCAGCTTGAGCATAATGAGATAAGCTAGTTGGAGTGCCTTGCTTTTTCCCTCCCAGCTTTCTCCCTCCCTGCTATCTACGTCCCTGATTTCTCCCTCCCTGCTATCTCCCTCCCTGCTTTCTCCCTCCTTGCTTTCTCCCTCCCTGCTTTCTCCCTCCCTCCTATCTCTGTCCCTGCTTTCTCCCTCCCTCCTATCTCTGTCCCTGATTTCTCCCTCCCTGCTATCTCCCTCCCTGCTATCTCCCTCCCTGCTTTCTCCCTCCCTGCTATCTCCCTCCCTGCTATCTCCCTCCCTGCTTTCTCCCTCCCTGCTATCTCCCTCCCTGCTATCTCCCTCCCTGCTTTCTCCCTCCCTGCTTTCTCCCTCCCTGCTATCCCCGTCCCTGATATCTCCCTCCCTGCTTTCTCCCTCCCTGAATTCTCCCTCCCTGCTATCTCCCTCCCTGCTTTCTCCCTCCCTGCTTTCTCCCTCCCTGCTATCTCCCTCCCTGCTATCTCCCTCCTTGCTTTCTCCCTCCCTGCTTTCTCCCTCCCCGAATGCAAATACAGTCTATAGCTCATAACTATACTCATTGTACCTTGCAGATAAAATTTGCTAACAAGAATCCTAAGAAGTGTTGATTAGTGTGATTGTGTGATGTTTACATGTTTTAGTTATCATAATTGACCAGATTGATGTAATGTTGAGTAGATCAGAGGATGCAAAGTGTGCCATGGTGACAATGATTTTTTTATTTATTAATGTTTTAGGATGTTCATAAAATATTTAGAACAGTAAAGCCAATCTCAGAAACCAACAACAGAGACTGTTCTTATTTAATTAATCTACTGGGAATTCATTGTCTGCTGTAGGTAAACACAGGGAACCAATGGAATACCAATGGGAATGACATGTTCTACTGCTGTTTTTCTCTCTGTGGGATGATTCAAATGAGATTTACTGCCTTTCATCACCTTCAGTTAAACATCTAACAGGTTAACATTTACAGGTCACCTTCAGTTACACATCTAACAGGTTAACATTTACAGGTCACCTTCAGTTAAACATCTAACAAGTTAACATTTACAGGTCACCTTCAGTTAAACATCTATCAGGTTAAACATTTACAGGTCACCTTCAGTCACATCTAACAGGTTGACATTTACAGGTCACCTTCAGTCACATCTAACAGGTTAACATTTACAGGTCACCTTCAGTCACATCTAACAGGTTGACATTTACAGGTCACCTTCAGTCACATCTAACAGGTTAACATTTACAGGTCACCTTCAGTTAAACATCTAACAGGTTGACATTTACAGGTCACCTTCAGTTAAACATCTAACAGGTTAACGTTTACAGGTCACCTTCAGTTAAACATACAATTTTATTCTACTAACTTAGCAGTTGTTTTTTGTTTTTCTTGACCCCTCTCTAACTAAACAAAAAAGTCCCAGCACTACAATATCCTTGTCTCAATCCTTTTACTAACAGTAAATGGCATGCTGAAATGGTTTAACTGAGCTATCATTATTTTCTTCTCTTTGTCTTATTTTATTCTCTTTCGCTTAATGTCTTTGTGCTGCAGCCATGGTGGAGGTGAACCTGACCAAGGCTCTGGCGGAAGCCTCGGAGACGTGCACCCAGGAATGTCTGATCCTGGGACACTCAGACAGCTGCTGGATGCCCCCCGTCCTGGTGACCCAGTTCCAGTCTCCTTCCAACACGGGTACCCTGCCTACCCTGCCCTCCTTTGGCTTCCAGCACCAGCAGAGTTACCCCTGGGCCAGGGGAGCCAAGGCGGATGGGCGTCAGTGCCATACCCTGGGAAGGCCTGTGCCCAAAGACGATCTGGCTAAAGGGATGAACCGGCCGCAGTTCTACAACACTCTGGAAAGACACTGCAGCAGCAAGAGTAAGGTGTCTGACCCCGTCAAGGTCATCCCTCTGGCCAGCTTTTCCTCGCCTTTGTCAAGCCAGCAGACCCCAGCCACCGAAGGATCGTCTGCCTTCTTACATGAGCATCAGCTGTAAGGGGCCAAAGTAACACCAACCAGTTTGTCTAATGTATATTGATGTATATTTAACATCAACTGTAAGGGGCTGTAAGGGGACAGAGTAACACCAACCACTTTATCGAATGTATCTTGATATTTTGTGTGTATGTGTGTGAACATGAAATGTGGATGAAGGGATAATGACAAAACTGTTACTCAGTCTCCACAATGTTGTTACTCAGTCTCCACTATGTTGTTACTCAGTCTCCACAATGTTGTTACTCAGTCTCCACTATGTTGTTACTCAGTCTCCACAATGATGTTACTCAGTCTCCACAATGTTGTTACTCAGTCTCCACAATGTTGTTACTCAGTCTCCACAATGTTGTTACTCAGTCTCCACTATGTTGGTACTCAGTCTCCACTATGTTGTTACTCAGTCTCCACAATGATGTTACTCAGTCTCCACAATTTTGTTACTCAGTCTCCACAATGTTGTTACTCAGTCTCCACAATGTTGTTACTCAGTCTCCACAATGTTGTTACTCAGTCTCCACAATGTTGTTACTCAGTCTCCACAATGTTGTTACTCAGTCTCCACTATGTTGTTACTCAGTCTCCACTATGTTGTTACTCAGTCTCCACTATGTTGTTACTCAGTCTCCACAATGATGTTACTCAGTCTCCACAATGTTGTTACTCAGTCTCCACTATGTTGTTACTCAGTCTCCACAATGCTGTTACTCAGTCTCCACAATGTTGTTACTCAGTCTCCACAATGTTGTTACTCAGTCTCCACAATGTTGTTACTCAGTCTCCACAATGTTGTTACTCAGTCTCCACTATGTTGTTACTCAGTCTCCACTATGTTGTTACTCAGTCTCCACTATGTTGTTACTCAGTCTCCACTATGTTGTTACTCAGTCTCCACAATGTCGTTACTCAGTCTCCACAATGTCGTTACTCAGTCTCCACAATGTTGTTACTCAGTCTCCACAATGTTGTTACTCAGTCTCCACTATGTTGTTACTCAGTCTCCACAATGTTGTTACTCAGTCTCTGCACTGTTGTAAAGAAGAGGATCTGACAATGGCTGTACTCATAGAATGATATTGTGCAAAAGAAATTGAAATGTGTATGAAATGACAAACATCTTTGAAGAAAAGCCTAGCTAAATATTTGTCCAATTTAATCCATGTACAGTATATAAAAATGGTAGTCCTATACCAAAGTAGATTCACAACAGCAAAAAAAATATATATAAATATATATAAAAATATATATAAAATATATATATATAATAGCTTTCAGTTTGGTATAGATTTTTCTGATCACTGATCAAAAAGATGAATGAATACTATGCATATTGGAACCAGCTTAGTGTGGGAACCTTCCCAAACACCATTTCACTTACCGATAAACAAAACGAAAAAAGAAAAAAAAACACACAGTATATCTTGTTGAACGAGCAGAATCTGGCTAAATGTTATTTGTGAACCCAAGGTGGAATCGTGTATATGTCCAATCTCTGGTGAAATACTGCTTAGTGTATCCTGCAAGACATTCAGCTCCAACTGATGATCCAAGTTACATTTTCTCTTGCCTGAATATGTTCAAAGAATCCCGTCTTGTTCAGGGGTCTTCAGACACATACCTAAGCCTCAATGGACAAAAAATGTTTCACTCTGTGTCGTGCTAACACTTTATATAAATATACAGTACAGGCTCTTCCCCCATTATATTCCTAACACTGTGTTCCTCCTCAAATGTTTCTTGTATGGCATGTTGCAGTGCCTTTCACCACCTTTCCCTCCACTCTATTGCAAACCTACTCATGTTCTTCATTATCTTTCCCCTGTAAAAAGAACCTATTCATTTTCTACATTAACTTTCCCCTGTATTAAGAACCTACTCATTTTCTACATTATCTTTCCCCTTGTAGTAAGAACCTACTCATTTTCTACATTATCTTTCCCTTGCAATAAGAACATATTCATTTTCAACATTATATTTCCCCTGTATTAAGAACCTATTCATTTTCAACATTATATTTCCCCTGTAATAAGAACCTACTCATTTTCTACATTATCTCATTAGAAGAAGCCTTGAACAGCCCAGACAGAGGTTCCATGCAAGAAGATACAGCCTTTGCTTTTCCACCATACTTCACTTCGTTATCTTCCTTTCATAAAATATAACATGTCCTGTACGCATCGTAATGAGTGCTATGGAGCCAATTAAGAATATCTCCCAATAGTCTAATTACGTCATCTCCACAGTAAGTAATAGCTGTGGTTGACAGCTCTGTAATAGTTGTCTAGTATCACTGAAACATAAAATATTTCCTACTAGTCGGATAATGAAAAAGGTGGTACCAGTCAAACGTTTGGACCCACCTACTCATTCAAGGGTGTTTCTTTATTTTGACTATTTTCTACACTGTCTAATAATAGTGAGGACTTCAAAACTATGAAATAACACATATGGAATCATGTAGTAACCAAAAAAGTGTTAATCAAATCAAAACCACCCTTTGCCTTGATGACAGCTTTGCATACTCTTGGCTTGGCATTCTATCAACCAGCTTCATGAGGAATGCTTTTTCAACAGTTTTGAAGGAGTTCCCACATATGCTGAGGACTTGCTGGCTGCTTTCCCTTCACATTGCAGTTCAACTCATCCCAAACCATCTCAATTGGGTTGAGGTCGGGTGATTGTGCAGACCAGGTCATCTGATGCAGCATCATCACTCTCCTTCTTGGTCAAATAGCCCTTACACAGCCTGGAGGTGTGTTTTGGGTCATTGTCATGTTGAAAAAATAAGGATAGTTCCGCTAAGCACAAACCAGATGGGATGGCGTATTGCTGCAGAATGCTGTGGTAGCCATGCTGGTTAAGTGTGACTTGAATTTTAAATATATCACAGACAGTGTCACCAGCAAAGCACCCCCAAACCATCACACCTCCTCTTCCATGCTTCACGGGGGGAACCACACATGTTTGCGTCTCACACAAGATACGGCAGTTGGAACCATAAATATCAAATTTGGACTCATCAGAGCAAAGGGCAGATTTCCACCGGTCTAAATGTCCATTGCTCGTGTGTCTTGGCCCAAGCAAGTCTCTTCTTCTTATTGGTGTCCTTTAGTAGTAGTTTCTTTGCAGCAATGTAACCATGAAGGCCTGATTCACTCAGTCTCCTCTGAACAGTTGATGTTGAGATGTGTCTGCTACGTGAACTCTGTGAAACATTTATTTGGGCTGCATTCTGAGGTGCAATTAACTCCAATGAACTAATGTTCTGCAGCATGTTCTTGAAATGTTGCGGATTGACTGACCTTCATGTTTTAAAGTAATAATGGACTGTCATTTCTCTTTGCTTATTTGAGCTGTTCTTGCCATAATATGGACTTGGTCTTTTACCGAATAGGGCAATATTCTGCATACCACCCCTACGTTGTCACAACACAACTGATTGGCTCAAATGCATTAAGAAGAAAATAAATTCCACAAATTAACTTTTAACAAGGCATACCTGTTAATTGAAATACATTCCAGGTGACTACCTCATGAAGCTGGTTGAGAGAATGACAAGAATGTGCAAAGCTATCATTAAGGCAAAGGGTGGCTACTTTGAAGAATATAAAAAATATTTTGATTACTTTTTTGGTTACTACATGATTACATATGTGTTGTTTCATAGTTTTGATGTCATCACTATTATTCTACAATCTAGAAAATAGTACAAATAAAGAAAAACCCTTGAATGAGTAGGTGTGTCCAAACTTTTGACTGGTACTGTATACAGTCTGGCAGCAAATAGCTTTGAATTTGCTTTAATTTGTACCCCTATCTCGTCAGGTTAGTAACCACTATAATAAGAGTCTCTCTATCCATATTCAGGCAGCCTAACATAGAGGTTACATTTTCCATATTCTCATATTGACATACATATTTTCTTTAATGCTTTCTCCTACGTTTTATCCACTATGTCTTTGATTTAACCATATGTCCATAGTTTCAAGGATGTTCATTCTGAATAACAGTTGACTGTCATAGATTCGGCTAACATTGCATAACGATCATCAGTTAATACATTTTCATTTGTTTACAACTGTGTCCTCTAGCGGCTTGTGAAAGTAACAGGATATGTTTAGGTCACCATTCTCCCTGGAGAGTTAGACGGTAACAGGACATGTTTAGGGTACCATTCTCCCTGGAGGGTTAGACGGTAACAGGACATGTTTAGGGTACCATTCTCCCTGGAGGGTTAGACAGTAACAGGACATGTTTAGGGTACCATTCTCCCTGGAGGGTTAGACAGTAACAGGACATGTTTAGGGTACCATTCTCCCTGGAGGGTTAGACAGTAACATGTTTAGGGTACCATTCTCCCTGGAGGGTTAGATGGTAACATGTTTAGGGTACCATTCTCCCTGGAGGGTTAGACAGTAACATGTTTAGGGTACCATTCTCCCTGCAGGGTTAGACAGTAACATGTTTAGGGCACCATTCTCCCTGGAGGGTTAGACAGTAACAGGACATGTTTAGGGTACCATTCTCCCTGCAGGGTTAGACAGTAACAGGACATGTTTAGGGTACCATTCTCCCTGCAGGGTTAGACAGTAACATGTTTAGGGCACCATTCTCCCTGGAGGGTTAGACAGTAACATGTTTAGGGCACCATTCTCCCTGGAGGGTTAGACAGTAACAGGTTTAGGGTACCATTCTCCCTGGAGGGTTAGACAGTAACATGTTTAGGGTACCATTCTCCCTGGAGGGTTAGACAGTAACATGTTTAGGGTACCATTCTCCCTGGAGGGTTAGACAGTAACAGGACACGTTTAGGGTACCATTCTCCCTGGAGGGTTAGACAGTAACATGTTTAGGGTACCATTCTCCCTGGAGGGTTAGACAGTAACATGTTTAGGGTACCATTCTCCCTGGAGGGTTAGACGGTAACAGGACATGTTTAGGGTACCATTCTCCCTGGAGGGTTAGACAGTAACAGGACATGTTTAGGGTACCATTCTCCCTGGAGGGTTAGACAGTAACATGTTTAGGGTACCATTCTCCCTGGAGGGTTAGACAGTAACATGTTTAGGGTACCATTCTCCCTGGAGGGTTAGACAGTAACATGTTTAGGGTACCATTCTCCCTGGAGGGTTAGACAGTAACATGTTTAGGGTACCATTCTCCCTGGAGGGTTAGACAGTAACAGGACATGTTTAGGGTACCATTCTCCCTGGAGGGTTAGACAGTAACAGGACATGTTTAGGGTACCATTCTCCCTGGAGGGTTAGACAGTAACAGGTTTAGGGCACCATTCTCCCTGGAGGGTTAGACAGTAACATGTTTAGGGTACCATTCTCCCTGGAGGGTTAGACAGTAACATGTTTAGGATACCATTCTCCCTGGAGGGTTAGACAGTAACATGTTTAGGATACCATTCTCCCTGGAGGGTTAGACAGTAACAGGTTTAGGGCACCATTCTCCCTGGAGGGTTAGACAGTAACAGGTTTAGGGCACCATTCTCCCTGGAGGGTTAGACAGTAACATGTTTAGGGTACCATTCTCCCTGGAGGGTTAGACAGTAACATGTTTAGGGTACCATTCTCCCTGCAGGGTTAGACAGTAACATGTTTAGGGTACCATTCTCCCTGCAGGGTTAGACAGTAACATGTTTAGGGCACCATTCTCCCTGGAGGGTTAGACAGTAACATGTTTAGGGTACCATTCTCCCTGGAGGGTTAGACAGTAACATGTTTAGGATACCATTCTCCCTGCAGGGTTAGACAGTAACATGTTTAGGGTACCATTCTCCCTGCAGGGTTAGACAGTAACATGTTTAGGGCACCATTCTCCCTGGAGGGTTAGACAGTAACAGGTTTAGGGCACCATTCTCCCTGGAGGGTTAGACAGTAACAGGTTTAGGATACCATTCTCCCTGGAGGGTTAGACAGTAACATGTTTAGGATACCATTCTCCCTGGAGGGTTAGACAGTAACAGGTTTAGGGCACCATTCTCCCTGGAGGGTTAGACAGTAACAGGTTTAGGGCACCATTCTCCCTGGAGGGTTAGACAGTAACATGTTTAGGGTACCATTCTCCCTGGAGGGTTAGACAGTAACATGTTTAGGGTACCATTCTCCCTGCAGGGTTAGACAGTAACATGTTTAGGGTACCATTCTCCCTGCAGGGTTAGACAGTAACATGTTTAGGGCACCATTCTCCCTGGAGGGTTAGATGGTAACATGTTTAGGATACCATTCTCCCTGGAGGGTTAGACAGTAACATGTTTAGGGCACCATTCTCCCTGGAGGGTTAGACAGTAACAGGTTTAGGGCACCATTCTCCCTGGAGGGTTAGACAGTAACATGTTTAGGATACCATTCTCCCTGGAGGGTTAGACAGTAACATGTTTAGGGTACCATTTTCCCTGGAGGGTTAGACAGTAACAGGACATGTTTAGGGTACCATTCTCCCTGGAGGGTTAGACAGTAACAGGACATGTTTAGGGTACCATTCTCCCTGGAGGGTTAGACAGTAACATGTTTAGGGTACCATTCTCCCTGGAGGGTTAGACAGTAACAGGACACGTTTAGGGTACCATTCTCCCTGGAGGGTTAGACAGTAACATGTTTAGGGTACCATTCTCCCTGGAGGGTTAGACGGTAACAGGACATTATTAGGGTACCATTCTCCCTGGAGGGTTAGACAGTAACAGGACATGTTTAGGGTACCATTCTCCCTGGAGGGTTAGACAGTACCAGGATATTGTTAGGGTACCATTCTCACTGAAGGACTAGATTTTCAAATGTGTCTGCGCTTGGTCGAGACTCTGCTTGCTTTCAGATGACACTTTGGGTCAGGTATCCATCAGTATAGAAATGCATTAGCGAAGCTGCCGGTGGTGAAATTGCAGATGTCATAAGAGTGTCATGTAGAAGAGTCAAGGTCAGGGTATATTTCATCTCACCCCGAGTCAATTAAGGAAAATCGTTGAATTTTGATTCATGAATTGAATAAATCTTACTCATTGAACATGGTTAACCCACGGCCCACCCAAGTCCCAACCACGAATTGAATATCAATTCCTTTTTGCAGAATATTTTTTTATTTCTATGTTATCCTGAAACAGTTACTCGGCACAAGTTAAATGTTCAATACATTTGTTTTTCATCAAATACAGAAGGGACAGAGAAAGCTGACAAATATAATACAAAGCACTTGCTTCCTTCAGACAGTGACTGTGAACACAGACCTGTCTCTTTGCAATGTGTGAGGTGTGACTCAATTACATTCTAACTGCGTACAGAGCAGTGATATTGACACCTAACTGAAACACACAAAATCACACAATATACTTATAGTATATACACTGAACAAAAATATGAACACAACATGTGAAGTGATGGTCCCATGTTTCATGAGCTGAAATAAAAGACATCCCTGTTAGTGAGCATTTCTCCTTTGCCAACATAATCCATCCACCTGACAGGTGTGGCATATCAAGAAGCTGATTAAACTGCATTATCATTACACAGGTGCACCTTGTGCTGGGGACAATAAAAGGCCACTCTAAAATGTGCAGTTTTGTCATAACACAATGCCACAGATGTCTCAAGATTTGTGGTAGCGTGCAATTGGCATGCTGACTGCATGAATATCCACCAGAGCGGTTGCCAGAGAATTTTGTTAATTTCTCTACCATAATACATTGTTTTTAGAGAATGTTTATGTTAATTTCTCTACCATAAAACATTGTTTTTAGAGAATGTTTATGTTAATTTCTCTACCATAAAACATTGTTTTTAGAGATTTTTATGTTAATTTCTCTACCATAAGAATTTGGCAATACATCGTACCGGCCTCACAATCACAGACCACGTGTAACCACGGCAACCCAGGACCTCCACATCCTGCTTCTTCACCTGCGGGATGGTCTGAGACTAGCCACCAGGTCAGCTGATGAAACCGTGGGTTTTGCACAACCGAAGAGTTTCTGCACAAACTGTCAGAAACCGTCTCATCTTTGTGCTCGTCGTCGTCACCGGGGTCATGACCTGACTGCAGTTTGGCGGCGTAACCAACTTCAGTGGGCAAATGCTCACTTTTGATGGCCACTGACACATTGGAGAAGTGCGCTCTTTTGCGGATGAATCCCGGGTTTCAACTGTACCGGGGCAGATGCAGGACAGTGTTTATGGCGTCGTGTGGGCGATGTCAATGTTGATGTCAATGTTGTTGCACACAGACTGCCCCATGGAGGCGGTGGAGTTATGGTATGGGAAGGCATAAGCTAGGGACAACGTACATCATTTCATTTTATCGATGGCAATTTGTATGCGCAGAGATACCGTGATGAGATCCTGAGGCCACTTGTCGTGTCAACCATCCGCCGCCATCACCTCATCTTTCAGCATGATAATACACGGCAACATGTCACAACGATCAGTACACAAGTTCTGGAAGCTGAAAATGTCCCACTTCTTCTGTGGCCTGCATACTGACCAGACATGTCACCACATTGAGCATGTTAGGGATGCTCTGGATTGACGTGTACGACAGCGTGTTCTAGTTCCTACCGATATCCAGCAAATTCTCACAGCCATTGAAGAGGAGTGGGACAACAATCTACAGGCCACAATCAACAGCCTGATCAATTCTAAGCAAAGGAGATGTGTTGCGCTGCATGAGGCAAATGGTGGTCACCAGATACTGACTGGTTTTCTGGTCCACGCCCTTACCTTTTTTTTTATGACGCATATCTGGATTCCCAGTCATGTGAAATCCATTGATTAGAGCCTAATTATATTTTTGTTCAGTGTACATCTGATATACATAGATCATGCTCATACAGAGGAACACAGATGGATAGCTCTTATGTCAATATAAATCACACAAGACAGACAGGGATAGGGAATGCTTGATACCTGAAAGTTAAATGATTTACCATCAACAACACCTAAGGCCCCATACTGACCTACAGAGAGAATGACAACCAGATATCTGATATAGGCCTACAGTGGGAATGTCAAACAGATATCTGATATAGGCCTACAGTGGGAATGACAAACAGATATCTGATATAGGCCTACAGTGGGAATGACAAACAGATATCTGATATAGGCCTACAGAGGGAATGTCAAACAGATATCTGATATAGGCCTACAGAGGGAATGACAAACAGATATCTGATAAAGGCCTACAGTGGGAATGACAAACAGATATCTGATATAGGCCTACAGAGGGAATGTCAAACAGATATCTGATATAGGCCTACAGTGGGAATGACAAACAGATATCTGATATAGGCCTACAGAGGGAATGACAAACAGATATCTGATATAGGCCTACAGTGGGAATGACAAACAGATATCTGATATAGGCCTACAGAGGGAATGTCAAACAGATATCTGATATAGGCCTACAGTGGGAATGACAAACAGATATCTGATATAGGCCTACAGTGGGAATGACAAACAGATATCTGATATAGGCCTACAGAGGGAATGACAAACAGATATCTGATATTGGCCTACAGTGGGAATGACAAACAGATATCTGATATAGGCCTACAGAGGGAATGACAAACAGATATCTGATATAGGCCTACAGTGGGAATGACAAACAGATATCTGATATAGGCCTACAGTGGGAATGACAAACAGATATCTGATATAGGCCTACAGTGGGAATGACAAACAGATATCTGATATAGGCCTACAGAGGGAATGTCAAACAGATATCTGATATAGGCCTACAGTGGGAATGACAAACAGATATCTGATATAGGCCTACAGAGGGAATGTCAACCAGATATCTGATATAGGTCTACAGTGGGAATGTCAAACAGATATCTGATATAGGCCTACAGTGGGAAATACACCAGATAACAATATTCTCAAGTGGCACTCATTATTATAGAATTTCTTTAAAAACTATTTAGACAATTCCACGAATGTAGAACAATAGATATGATATAAATTCAATATTTAAATAACAGGTGGCATTTGAGTTATTTAGTTATTTGGAATTCCCCATTTGTTTGTTCATCTCTGACAAAGAGTAAGAGATTTCTGTTTTTGTTAAAAAAATAAAAAATAAAAAAATGTAAATGTGTCTTTTAGGAGGGGGGAGAACGCTTTAGTGCAGTTTCTCTTTGTGCCAAAGGTTTTACGTATGAACCAAAAAAAGGAAGATAGTGAGTATGCATTGTGTATGTCAAATGCAGTGTTATGCAGCTTCCATAAAACATAGTCGGCGAAACAGTAATACCCTCCTGTTTGACAAATCTCCTTTATTTCATCTATAGAATGTTTTCATCAACAACAACAAATAAACAGGTTTAATTGTATAACGTAAGGTCATCGTGATGTCATCTTCCATCTGCATGTGACATCACGATCATCAGATGACATCGCGATCATCTGCATGTGGGCCATTTTTTACCCCTTTTTATCACTAGCTTTGCTGACTTTTAACATGTATCGGGTGGATTTGTGTTGTCATTTGGCCGTCATCAACCAATTGTGTTGTTGTAACCATATATCCCTTCTGACCAACTAACAATACGTGACTAACAAAGGACAAAATGTTCACTTTCAGACGTGTAATGAATTTGAGGCATGTACACACAAAATGAATATCACATAAATTTTGCGATTTTTTTAAATTTGTTATATTGTACATAACAGTACCTTTGAGAAGAATTGACAAGGTGGCAACCAACAAGACTGGTTTATATATGTCTATATATTGTTGAGTAAAGGTTTAGTCACCTGAATTCCGTCGTGAAAAAAGCGAATCAAAATGTAAATGTAAAGTGACTAGACGACAATCTCTGTTGTAAGGTAAATGGGTACACGTGCATATATTGGTGAGTGTGTGTGCAGCGTGTGTGTGTGTGTGCAGCGCGTGTGTGTGTGTGCAGCGAGTGTGTGTGTGTGTGTGCAGCGAGTGTGTGTGTGTGCGTATTTTTTTTGTGCATGTATACTGGCACGCACCTTGCCAGAATTTTTTTATGTACACACATGTATCTTGTATAAAAACTATATATGATATACCTGCTATATATAATATATATGCTTGTAAATTAGTCATTGGTGGGTGTAGGTCGGAGGTCGCTTGGAGAGAAAGCTTAAACGCTTGCCAGCAGTATAGTATTGATCAACTCTGTGTTGTCATGCCTTTGTAAAATATCCCATGGAAATGACCTTCATGGTGAAACGATGTTTTCTTGTCATGGAATTTTACCTGAACCATTAAATATTGAGTCGTCAAAAGTAAGTTCGGACTACGCTTGAGTTTCTACCTTCTGCAAGGAGACAAATCTACCGCATGTAGAGATGACATGAACCTCTAAACACCCAACTACAATATCTTACAGCTGGTACAAGTTCACACGTCTTCTTTAAATCAACCCATCACCATTACAAGAGACTCTTTTCCATTCAATAGTAAAAAAATAAATTAAAAAAATTGCCATGTGGTTCGAATGTATACAACAATGCAATGTACAAATGAGCAGATAAATAGCTACATATCTTCAGAAATCATATAACGTATTCACAATCGACAAGATGTGTATAAAAATCGTCAAGACGTGTATAAAAATCGACAAGACGTGTCCCTGGCAGTATTTCTCTATACACAGAATCACAGCATCACAACAACACATGCAATACAAGACAGTACAATACATTACAGTACAGACCAGAGATATGAAACACATCCTTGGTGTTGTTTTTGGTCAGCCCTTCCTCTGGTTAGCTTGGAATTCAGACCTGTATGTCTTGTCTACAGAGCTAACCAACCCTGTGTTGTTACTGTGTTCTCACCTGGACTGTCTACAGAGCTAACCAACCCTGTGTTGTTACTGTGTTCTCACCTGGACTGTCTACAGAGATAACCAACCCTGTGTTGTTACTGTGTTCTCACCTGGACTGTCTACAGAGATAACCAACCCTGTGTTGTTACTGTGTTCTCACCTGGACTGTCTACAGAGATAACCAACCCTGTGTTGTTACTGTGTTCTCACCTGGACTGTCTACAGAGCTAACCAACCCTGTTTTGTTACTGTGTTCTCACCTGGACTGTCTACAGAGCTAACCAACACTGTTTTGTTACTGTGTTCTCACCTGGACTGTCTACAGAGCTAACCAACCCTGTGTTGTTACTGTGTTCTCACCTGGACTGTCTACAGAGCTAACCAACCCTGTGTTGTTACTGTGTTCTCACCTGGACTGTCTACAGAGCTAACCAACACTATGTTGTTACTGTGTTCTCACCTGGACTGTCTACAGAGCTAACCAACCCTGTGTTGTTACTGTGTTCTCACCTGGACTGTCTACAGAGCTAACCAACCCTGTTTTGTTACTGTGTTCTCACCTGGACTGCCTACAGAGCTAACCAACACTGTGTTGTTACTGTGTTCTCACCTGGACTGTCTACAGAGCTAACCAACACTGTGTTGTTACTGTGTTCTCACCTGGACTGTCTACAGAGCTAACCAACACTGTTTTGTTACTGTGTTCTCACCTGGACTGTCTACAGAGCTAACCAACCCTGTGTTGTTACTGTGTTCTCACCTGGACTGTCTACAGAGCTAACCAACCCTGTGTTGTTACTGTGTTCTCACCTGGACTGTCTACAGAGCTAACCAACCCTGTGTTGTTACTGTGTTCTCACCTGGACTGCCTACAGAGCTAACCAACCCTGTGTTGTTACTGTGTTCTCACCTGGACTGTCTACATAGATAACCAACACTGTTTTGTTACTGTGTATGAGGTTAACCAACCCTGTTTTGTTCCTGTGTAGGAAGCTAACCAACCCTGTTTTGTTACTGTGTATGAAGCTAACCAACCCTGTTTTGTTCATGTGTATGATGCTAACCAACTCTGCATTGCCTTCATTGATTATGCAGGGCTAATGTGTGTGACAGCTTTAATTTGACATAGACTCACTTTGCTTCAGGGACTCCTCTGCAGCAGTACTACAGTTAAATACCCCTGGGCCAAACACAGTACCTGGAGCTGCAGCAATACTACAGTTAAATACCCCTGGGCCAAACACAGTACCTGGGACTGTAACAGTACTACAGTTAAATACCCCTGGGCCAAACACAGTACCTGGAGCTGCAGCAATACTACAGTTAAATACCCCTGGGCCAAACACAGTACCTGGGACTGTAACAGTACTACAGTTAAATACCCCTGGGCCAAACACAGTACCTGAGGTTGCAGCAGTACTACAGTTAAATACCCCTGGGCCAAACACAGTACCTGGGGCTGCAGCAGTACTACAGTTAAATACCCCTGGGCCAAACACAGTACCTGGGGCTGCAGCAGTACTACAGTTAAATACCCCTGGGCCAAACACAGTACCTGGGGCTGCAGCCATACTACAGTTAAATACCCCTGGGCCAAACACAGTACCTGGGGCTGCAGCAGTACTACAGTTAAATACCCCTGGGCCAAACACAGGACCTGAGGTTGCAGCAGTACTACAGTTAAATACCCCTGGGCCAAACACAGTACCTGGAGCTGCAGCAGTACTACAGTTAAATACCCCTGGGCCAAACACAGTACCTGAGGTTGCAGCAGTACTACAGTTAAATACCCCTGGGCCAAACACAGTACCTGGGGCTGCAGCAGTACTACAGTTAAATACCCCTGGGCCAAACACAGTACCTGAGGTTGCAGCCATACTACAGTTAAATACCCCTGGGCCAAACACAGTACCTGAGGCTGCAGCAGTACTACAGTTAAATACCCCTGGGCCAAACACAGTACCTGAGGTTGCAGCAGTACTACAGTTAAATACCCCTGGGCCAAACACAGTACCTGAGGTTGCAGCAGTACTACAGTTAAATACCCCTGGGCCAAACACAGTACCTGGGGCTGCAGCAGTACTACAGTTAAATACCCCTGGGCCAAACACAGTACCTGGAGCTGCAGCAGTACTACAGTTAAATACCCCTGGGCCAAACACAGTACCTGAGGTTGCAGCAGTACTACAGTTAAATACCCCTGGGCCAAACACAGTACCTGGAGCTGCAGCAGTACTACAGTTAAATACCCCTGGGCCAAACACAGTACCTGAGGTTGCAGCAGTACTACAGTTAAATACCCCTGGGCCAAACACAGTACCTGGGGCTGCAGCAGTACTACAGTTAAATACCCCTGGGCCAAACACAGTACCTGAGGTTGCAGCCATACTACAGTTAAATACCCCTGGGCCAAACGCAGTACCTGAGGCTGCAGCAGTACTACAGTTAAATACCCCTGGGCCAAACACAGTACCTGAGGTTGCAGCAGTACTACAGTTAAATACCCCTGGGCCAAACACAGTACCTGAGGCTGCAGCAGTACTACAGTTAAATACCCCTGGGCCAAACACAGTACCTGGGGCTGCAGCAGTACTACAGTTAAATACCCCTGGGCCAAACACAGTACCTGGAGCTGCAGCAGTACTACAGTTAAATACCCCTGGGCCAAACACAGTACCTGAGGTTGCAGCAGTACTACAGTTAAATACCCCTGGGCCAAACACAGTACCTGAGGTTGCAGCAGTACTACAGTTAAATACCCCTGGGCCAAACACAGTACCTGAGGTTGCAGCAGTACTACAGTTAAATACCCCTGGGCCAAACACAGTACCTGAGGTTGCAGCAGTACTACAGTTAAATACCCCTGGGCCAAACACAGTACCTGGAGACACTTTGACTAAATGCTCTTTACTACTTTACTACTGTGATATCAATACAAAGGGACAAGAAGAGAGATATATTTTTGTTTTATCTCCATCACGTGCTTAGGGAAGGGAACTATGTCTATTTGTAAACGTCCTCTATTCAATGCGTATCGCAGAAGTTCAGTGTAACACCGTGATTTATATTTAAAAAGGCAATGTTCCTGCGTTGTTGTCATAGTAGCATGTATTACATGATGGTATACATCGTGGACAGGAAAGGCACATGTACACGCCACGTACAGAATCATAACATACTGGCATTACAGCAGATGCCCATACTAGAGATGTCTGCATAGCATTAAAATCACCACAATACTATCACGTACGTACAGTGCTTGTTAGCAGCAATATTATACATCGGTCGGTGTCATTTACAAGCCTGTAGTGTACACTGTAGAACACTGCATCCCAAATCTGCATCCCTATTCCCTGTACAGAGCACAACTGTTGATCAGGGCCAATAAATGATCTGCCAACAAGCTAAGATGGATCTCATTATAGGCCTACTTATTTCTCAAGGTGTAATGTGTCCTGGGAGAGCAGTGGGTGAACATATAGAGATTGTCAAACAGTACACTCATTTCAAATTGTAATTAAACTGGCCATCAGGTACCTTGAGGCTGTTTAGTCAACAGCAGGGCTACTAATTAATAGAAGATGACCTTTGGATTAATATGTGCTGAATTATTCATATTTGTGTGGGGGGGGATTGCTTCCAAGACATACCAATGATGTCCAGGAGACACTGCAGTGTAAACAGACATAGACATTTCAGAAATGGGGTTCAAAGACTTCCAGAGATTCCAATCAATCACCATCTTCATCATTCCAATCCAACAGCTCTCCACCAATCACCATCTCCATCATTCCAATCCAACAGCTCCCCACCAATCACCATCTCCGTCATTCCAATCCAACAGCTCTCCACCAATCACCATCTCCATCATTCCAATCTCACATCTCCCCACCAATCACCATCTCCATCATTCCAATCCCACAGCTCCCACCAATCACCATCTCCATCATTCCAATCCCACAGCTCACCACCAATCACCTTCATTCCAATCCCACAGCTCTCCACCAATCACCTTCATTCCAATCCCACAGCTCTCCACCAATCACCATCTCCATCAATCAAATTCCACCGAAACATGACGGCATATGCATAATAAGAAAGGGCCTGAAGTGGGAAAAAATATAAGATTGTACAATTAATGTTGCGAAAGAGAATATGAATCAGAGGAAATCAAACAACCATGTTGTGTCCAAATGGTCCCCTATGCCCTGTATAGTGTCCAAATGGACCCCTATTCCCTAAATAGTGTCCCAAATGGACCCCTGTTCCCTAAATAGTGTCCCAAATGGACCCCTATTCCCTAAATAGTGCCCTGGGCCCTGGTCAGAGGTAGTGCCCTTTATAGGGAATAGGGTGCCATTTGAGACGTCCTATAGTTTATGTATGTCACGGATCCCCCCCCGGTACTGCTGCTCATTCTGTTCACCAGTTCTGGAGGTCGACGTCACCGGCTTTCTAGGCTTCACTGAACGGGATTCATTTTCATCAACCCCGGACTGTCTTGTCTGATTACACACACCTGGTTGTGTCCCCTGATCTTTGTCGATTATTGTTCCCATGTCCGTTGGTCGTGTGAGTACGTATGCGTTGGTGCAGCTGTTACGCTGGGTGCTTTATATATTGTGTATTATGGGTATCGTCCCGTGTCGTTCAACAAGGTTTACCCTCGCTCTTTTGTTTGTGTACAGCCCAGTGTTTTTGTGTACGTGTTTGTTTTGGGTGTATTAAAAACCACTATTGTGTATTCCTGCGCCTGTCTCCAAAAATCCTTTATACCAGCGTGAAAAAGTAAAGGAATGCAGACCATCCTCCCAGAGAGGATTATAGAGCGCACATCTTCATCACCACAATACACTGGAGACTGCTAGAATGTCAGGCTACACATAATCATCACCTCAATACACTGGTGTCTGCTAGACTGTCAGGCAACACATTATGGAGCCAACACATTTCCATCACCTCAACACATTGGATTCTACTAGCCTGTCAGGCAACACATTATTAGTGGTGCTTCATTATCATGAGAAAATAAGATCATTACTGATTGAACTGGTATGAAAGGTTTCTTAACAATCACATGGTACGTTCTGCTTTCGTGGGAAATGGCATGTATTAAACTGTGAAATATGTAAGCTGTGTGATAGCACTGCAATCACCCTGCAGCGGTTGTTCGTCTTCTGTTTTTAAAAGACGTGTTCAGAGGGCAGATAGTATGCCTGACATCCACGTATATCCCTGTGGCGCTAGGCTAGGCTATGCTATGCTAGGCTAGGCTAGGCTAGGCTAGTCAGCGTTTCTGATGAGAATGATCCCGGATCAGGGATGGGTAGTCCAGAAAGGATATTATTAAGTGCAACGTAAATGTACATCTCTAGCAGTGTGCAGGTAAGCATGTCTTGGAGCATAGCGGCTGTTTCGTACACTATAATTTGGTATATTTGGTATGTTACCTTTTCTCGTCATTAATCTAATTTCATATTTTTTGGGGGCTGACAGTCAAACCTAGTGCAAAGCAAGGCTAGCTAATTAAATCGTTGTTGATCACAAACTTGCACAGCTAAGCTACACGAAATGTGATATGAAAATAACTACCAGTGCTGTGTGTTGATCATCTATCTGTCTATCTATACCTCCTCCTTCTGAAAAATAATGGCACAAATTTGGTCTCTGACTCATTTCCCTTTCATTTCAGTTGCTGGGCTAGTCTAGAGACAGTCAGAACATACTTTCAATAGTATACTTGTCGAACAATGGCAAACCAAAGTAGGAGGGAAAGACAAAGAGAGAAACAAGAAGAAAATCAATTGCAATTACGTGGTCAGATAATATGCATCAAGGTGTTGTTCTGGGACACCCAAAGGAGAGGTGACAGAAAACCAATTCACACACTGCAAACATTTCAATGTTACTCGCCAGGCACATTTCACATGGATTTAATGTCACAGAGAGAAGGAAAATAAATGTTTTTTTGTGTCTCTTCTTCTGGCTGTGATTCATTACATGGCGTCTTGTTGTTTTTTGTTATGATAGATGCTTGCATATTCTCCCCAGTTTGAACTTGATTAGCCTTTTTTAAATATTTTTTTAAAATCACAAACAAACAAAAAGAAACACCGTTCAGACAAAACCTTTCATCAGAGTCATGTTAGACCCATCACCCCCCCCCTCCCTACAGACCCATCACCCCCCCTCCCTAAAGACCCATCACCCCCCTCCCTACAGACCCATCACCCCCCCTCCCTACAGACCCATCACCCCCCCTCCCTACAGACCCATCACCCCCCCTCCCTACAGACCCATCACCCCCCCTCCCTCAGACCCATCACCCCCCCCTCCCTCAGACCCATCACCCCCCCCTCCCTCAGACCCATCACCCCCCCTCCCTACAGACCCATCACCCTCCCCCTACAGACCCATCACCCCCCCTCCCTACAGACCCATCACCCCCACTCCCTACAGACCCATCACCCCCCCCCTCCCTCAGACCCATCCCCCTTCCCCTACAGACCCATCACCCCCCCCTCCCTCAGACCCATCACCCCCCCAAAGGAGCCACCTTCAGATCCATCACCCCTCCCCCTAGTTTCAAAGGAGCCACCTTCAGATCCATCACCCCTCCCCCTAGTTTCAAAGGAGCCACCTTCAGATCCATCACCCCTCCCCCTAGTTTCAAAGGAGCCACCTTCAGATCCATCACCCCTCCCCCTAGTTTCAAAGGAGCCACCTTCAGATCCATCACCCCTCCCCCTAGTTTCAAAGGAGCCACCTTCAGATCCATCACCCCTCCCCCTAGTCTCGAAAGGGTCACCTTCAGTGGCTGCATCCCCATCTCCTGATTAACATAATGATGACTGCCTCCCCCATCTCCTGATTAACATAATGATGACTGCCTCCCCTATCTCCTGATTAACATAATGATGACTGCCTCCCCCATCTCCTGATTAACATAATGATGACTGCCTCCCCTATCTCCTGATTAACATAATGATGACTGCCTCCCCCATCTCCTGATTAACATAATGATGACTGCCTCCCCCATCTCCTGATTAACATAATGATGACTGCCTCCCCCATCTCCCGATTAACATAATGATGACTGACTCCCCCATCTCCCGATTAACATAATGATGACTGCCTCCCCATCTCCTGATTAACATAATGATGACTGACTCCCCCATCTCCTGATTAACATAATGATGCCTGCCTCCCCATCTCCTGATTAACATAATGATGACTGCCTCCCCATCTCCTGATTAACATAATGATGACTGCCTCCCCCATCTCCTGATTAACATAATGCTGACTGCCTCCCCCATCTCCTGATTAACATAATGATGACTGCCTCCCCCATCTCCTGATTAACATAATGATGATTGCCATCCCGATCTCCTAATTAACGTAAAGATGACTGCATCACAAACCAGCCAGTAGGATACTATTCTGCATATAAAAAAGTTGAATCTCTTTATGAAAGTTTCAATGTGTAGCATACTTAGTATTGAACCCATGGCCACCATGTACAATATGTTAATGAATATTCATCAGGTATTGTGTAGGGGTGACTGTCATTATGTGGTTGAACTCTCTTGACTCTACTTCTTGAACTGTGTTAACTTTTCTTCCTTCTTTACTGATCTTCAAGGACTTCCAGACTGAATGCAATGAGAGACTGAATGCAATGAGAGACTGAATGTAATGAGAGACTGAATGCAATGAGAGAGTGAATGCAATGAGAGACTGAATGCAATGAGAGACTGAATGCAATGAGAGACTGAATGCAATGAGAGACTGAATGCAATGAGAGAGTGAATGCAATGTTGTATTCAGCAGTCGGCTCACAGAGTCTGTGAAAACACGTGTCTTTGTATAGAAAGTAACACGCCTTTGTGTATAAAGTTATGTATAAGAACCAAGGCAGCAGTTTTTCCGCTGTAGCTAACATTCTTCGACAGTCAACTCATATCGTCTGACTGTTCTCCTATTCTCTAAAGAGCAACCCTAATCCACGTTGAGACTCCGGTATGTATTAACAACGTAACACTCACCTTTCCATTAATTATTTGGCGGGAGTAGGATCTCCTGTGTCCCTGGCTTTGAAATAGGATCAGCCTCCCTGGTCGAGTCCCAAATGGCACCCTATTTCTTATATTAGTGCACTACTACCAGAGCAGCATTGGTCAAAAGTAGTGCACTATAAAGGGAATAGGGTGCCATTTGTAAACATAGCCCTCGCGCTCACCTTTCAGATTAACTCACAAGTACGGTGTCCATGTTAGGACACACTCAGCCTCAAGCCTCACACACCAGACAGGCCTTGTCACCATGCCAATAAGGACTGGGTTCCCAGACCCAAATTAAGATAACTCCTACTGCTAATCATGCAATACAGCTGTGGAGAATATCCATTAACCCCTCTAGAGTCTAATTAGTATAATAATCTAATTAGTATAGTAATAAAAATCCTCATAAAAATATGTCATTTTAAGCTCTTGGGACTCGTCTGAAGTTGGTACAGCCGATCTGCCCGACGTCTGTCTGTAGCATCCGAACAGTTTTGGATAACCCTCTGTGGAAAGGTGAGACTCTCATGAACACATGTATGTCAATTGTTTCGCTTAACGATTCCTACAGGCCTCCCAAGACTCTTCTGAACGTCCCCCCGGTACCAGTAATAAAAAATGATGAATGCAAGTGTATATATATATACTGTATACATGGAGACTGTTAAGTGACAGAAATATGGGGTTAAATACTTGTCAAAAAAAATACAAAATGTTTCCTGTTCTTTCTTATACCTCTCAGATACAGGGTCAGACACTTCCGAACAAACTTCCTCCAGATGTTTAGGGGGGACTATCTGTTGTTGCACGTAGTGAATCTGTTATTCAATGCGATTTTTGGGGGGACTAACAGCAGTTAGGCCAAATAACGTCAAATATTTGTTTTCACTATTTTTGGGATACTTCAAGGGGTCTTAAAATTCTAAATCAAATAGCAAGGTGATCGTTGGTATGACCTTCTTAAAACAATTCCTTATAGCTTAGTAGAACCCCCCCCCCGGCTTAGACAGGGCTTAGACTGTAATGGGTTAAAAGTATCCTTTTAGTCTAGTATACGAGGTGTAATGTTTGTCTTGGAAACCAGCCTTAAATGTTATATCTGTCCATTTGACCTGACTAGTATAGCAGCAAGTAGCACAGACGTGTAAAATGGAGAGTTGATTGTTGCAGGGGCGTCAGCGCGAGTCTGACATTGGAGAGTGGGTGGGTTAGGGGTGGGACACATTGTGCTTGGTGGTCTGAAGATACAGACAAATCTCAACATACAAATGGGCATATTTACAAGGCTATGAGGGCCCTTGCAGGAATCCTTACTCAGATTGGTACAGTCCAATCAGTCTTTAGTGCCATTCATGCTGTGCTGAGTAATTCATGTGGATATATTCAATTAAACAACCATTTTGTACTCTTTCTCTGCTACTGTATGATTCATTTAGTTGTATTTTTCTACCTTCCGCTATGTCAGGTTGCTTCTACTGCTACTCTACTTACCATATGGTTTGTAACTTAACTAAATATGTTCAACTTATTATATAGTTATTATACTGTAATAATAACCAGCAACACAGATCATCATGGCCGCCTCTCTGCTGCAGTTATTATACTGTAATAATAACCAGCAACACAGATCATCATGGCCGCCTCTCTGCTGCAGTTATTATACTGTAATAATAACCAGCAACAGAGATCATCATGGCCGCCTCTCTCCTGCAGTTATTATACTGTAATAATAACCAGCAACACAGATCATCATGGCCGCCTCTCTCCTACAGTTATTATACTGTAATAATAACCAGCAACACAGATCATCATGGCCGCCTCTCTCCTACAGTTATTATACTGTAATAATAACCAGCAACATAGAGCATCATGGCCGCCTCTCTCCTGTATGAAATTAATACACGCAATACACCATATGGACTTAAGATGCTATTCTTTCATCAGAGATAATTCAGATTGATTCCCACTATGACAGATCATCAGTCTATGATCTCTATGAGCTTGGAGAGACACGTCTCACTATCTGACCTGTTGGTTTGTGGCCTGTCACTCTCCTGACATAATCATGACAGCACCAAACAAAGTCCCAGCACGTGGAACACACCTTCATCACCCATAGTCACTGTGATGAAGTTAAAATCTAAGCTGAAAGCACTCACATTTACACTCACACTCACCCAGCTAGTTTGCCAGGGGTTGTGTGCGGGCAGTTGCCAAGAACATCACTTGCAGTTATTTGTCCTCTTCTATTTTCTCCTCCGTTGGTAACCTGCTGACTCTGTGATGAAGACTAAGACTGTGAAATGTGCATGTAATTCGGTAGCTGACAACTATTCTTAGTTTCAAAACATTCACTATCAGTTTTTTCTCTCACAGCCAGAAGTACCCAGCGTTAGCAAGTTAGATAAAACATATAGATTCAACGGTTGTAAAGATGGGGAGAGGCCTGGCCGTAATAAAGAGATGCTCTGCTTTTCTGACACCACACTCCAAAAAGCAAGTCCTGCAGGCTCTAGTTTTGTCTAATATTGATTATTGTCCGGTCATGTGGTCCAGTGCGGCAAGGAAAGACCTAGTTAAGCTGCAGCTGGCCCAGAACAGAGCAGCAAGCCTTGTTCTCCGATGTAATCAGAGGGCTAATATAAATACTATGCATGTCAGTCTCTCTTGGCTAAGAGTTGAGGAGAGACTGACTGCATCACTTCTTCTTTTTATAAGAAACATTAATGTGTTGAAAATATCAAATTGTTTGCATAGTCAACTTACACACAGCTCAGACACACACTTATCCCACCAGACATACCATCAAGGGTATTTTCATAGTCCCCAAATCCAGAACAAATTCAAGAAAACATACTGTATTATATAGAGCCCTTATTGCATGGAACTTCCTTCTCAAATTGCTCAAATAAATAGCCAACCTGGTTTCAAAAAACAAATAAAGCAACCCCTCTCCCCTATTTGACCTAGATAGTTTGTGTGTATGCATTGATATGTAGGCTACGTGTGCCTTTTTAAAAATGTATGCAGTTCTGTCCTTGAGCTGTTCTTGTCTAATGATGTTCTGTATTATGTCATTCTGTATTATGTTTCGTGTTTTGTGTGGACCCCAGGAAGAGTAGCTGCTGCTTTTGCAACAGCTAATGGGGATCCTAGTAAAATACCAAATACCACATAAAACCTGACTTAACTAGCTACTAGCCAGATTAAAGCATATTGTTTCCCACGTCTGTTCTGACATATCAAAGTTTATAAACATTCGTACACTTTGTACTTAAAAACGTACTTTGTTGTTTCCGACAACAATTACTTTTCCCGGTGCGGTGAGTAATGATGGTGGTTCGGCAATGGAAGCTTTTATCTCACTCGCACACTGCTTGTCACAAACATAGACTATAAAAAAAAAAATTCGGTTAAAATTGAGAGTGAGAAAGAAGCAGTCAGTGGGGACAGGTGAAGTGACTCACATCAAGTTCCAACAGCAGAGACACTTTTCAAAATAAAAGTCTCTCAACGAATCTCGTGACTCATTTTTCAAAATAAAAGGTATTGGGGCAGTTTTTTGGGGGTGGTACATTATATATGGGGGGGGGGGGGGCATACCCCCCTTGTCCCCCTGGCCCATACTCCCTTGACTTGACTGATGAGACCTAATAAAATGTGTCTGTACCAAAGTAAAGAGAGAGGACCACAGACAGAAGCTGTGGTATTAGTACAATTCCCTAAACATCATTAGAGAGAGAGAGAGAGAGAGAGAGACAGACAGACAGACAGACAGACAGACAGACAGACAGACAGACAGACAGACAGACAGACAGACAGACAGACAGACAGACAGACAGACAGACACAGTGGTACCAGTACAATTTCCTAAACATCATTAGAGAGAGAGGGAGGACAGACAGACAAAGTGGTACCAGTTGTCGTGGAAAATTGCAAGATTATGTTATAATGCTTGTATTACATTATAATAGTTGTTACATTCGACAGAATAGAGTACTGTGTGTGTGCTCCACTGAGGATGGGCCTCTATGAGATAACACTGACAGAGGAGATTTACGATGTCTTTGGGTGATAAAACCTAAAGAGCATTCCAGAAAACATGAGCTAATGGTTCTGTTCTATGCCATACCAGGGAGAGACGATTCCCTTTAGGAGTGAGGGGGCCAGACACTGGTCTTTACAATGAGAACTGTTGACACAGCAGTAACTGTCTATAGATATCTTTCAAACAAATCTTAATCTTTGTGAACTGTTCCTAAGATCTGTGGTACATCAGTATAAGTTGAGAGGGGTGTAACTTGGCTATAAACGATCTTTGTACTTTTCTGTTGGGACTTCTCAACGGTTCATTATAAATAGTGAATTGTTGAAAGTCAAATGCTATTGCAAAGCTTATTATTATTAAAGATGTAGTTTAAGTGTAACTCTGACTAGTATGTAGTTTGTAACTCTCCTCATTTGGTAAAGTAGAAATATGCCACCACACAGTACAATTCCTTTAACATCATTAGAGAGAGAGAGAGGACAGACAGACAGACAGACAGACAGACAGACAGACAGACAGACAGACAGACAGACAGACAGACAGACAGACAGACAGACAGGCAGGCAGGCAGGCAGGCAGGCAGGCAGGCAGGCAGGCAGGCAGACAGACAGACAGACAGACAGACAGACAGACAGACAGACAGACAGACAGACAGACAGACAGACAGACAGACAGACAGACAGACAGACAGACAGACAGACAGACAGACAGACAGACAGACAGACAGACAGACAGACAGACAGACAGACAGACAGACAGACAGACAGACAGACAGACAGACAGACAGAGTGGTAACAGTACAATTCCTTTAACATTATTGTGTCATTGATATTTCTATTCTTTATTCAGTGAGTGAGAGCAAAAGTGTAAAAAATATTAAAATAAATGTATATTGTCACAGACCAAACAGAGAAACATCAGAGCATACTGACACATTTCCATGCCAGAATCCCACCACTGGGAGAAGATGTTCAAAATAATATGTCTATTTGAGGACATAGTTGAAACACTTCCAGAGAGGAACGCTGCAGTTAGTTACTGGGAAAGTTATCGTTAAAGTAACAATGCTATGTCAACAAACAAACAAAACATGGAAAATGTACATTTTTGTCTTTTGTAGTTTTAATTGTCTGTGCAGCTGATGTTAAAGATATTAAAAACAAACCATGAAAGGTGAATCCACATTCACACACATATTCCAAAGTAAAAACAGGCCTTAGTGTAGACCGTATAAAGGAAGGTTAGAAGGAGCCAATTGATCCTGTGTGTATTTGTGAACCACCACAGGCAGTGTTTTACTCTGTGTTGAAGTGGTGAGACACCGGGTACCCATTCTAGTGTTAACCCTCTAGTGTTACCCCCTCTAATGTTACCCCTTCTGGTGTTACCCCTCTAGTGTTACCCCTCTAGTGTTACCCCTTCTGGTGTTACCCCTCTAGTGTTACCCCTTCTGGTGTTACCCCTTCTGGTGTTACCCCTCTAGTGTTACCCCTCTAGTGTTACCCCTTCTAGTGTTACCCCCTCTAGTGTTACCCCTTCTGGTGTTACCCCTCTAGTGTTACCCCTCTAGTGTTACCCCTTCTGGTGTTACCCCTCTAGTGTTACCCCTCTAGTGTTACCCTTCTAGTGTTACCCCTCTAGTGTTACCCTTCTAGTGTTACCCCCTCTAGTGTTACCCCTTCTAGTGTTAACCCTCTAGTGTTACCCCTCTAGTGTTACCCCTTCTAGTGTTACCCCCTCTAGTGTTACCCCTTCTGGTGTTACCCCTCTAGTGTTACCCCTCTAGTGTTACCCCTTCTAGTGTTACCCCTTCTGGTGTTACCCCTCTAGGTTTACCCCCTCTAGTGTTACCCCCTCTAGGTTTACCCCCTCTGGTGTTACCCCTTCTAGTGTTACCCCCTCTAGTGTTACCCCTTCTGGTGTTACCCCCTCTAGTGTTACCCCTTCTGGTGTTACCCCTTCTGGTGTTACCCCTTCTAATGTTACCCCTCTAGTGTTACCCCTCTAGTGTTACCCCCTCTAGTGTTACCCCCTCTAGGTTCACCCCCTCTAGTGTTACCCCTCTGGTGTTACCCCTCTGGTGTTACCCCTCTGGTGTTACCCCTCTGGTGTTACCCCTTCTAGTGTTACCCCTTCTGGTGTTACCCCTCTAGTGTTACCCCTCTAGTGTTACCCCCTCTGGTGTTACCCCTTCTAGTGTTACCCCTTCTGGTGTTACCCCTCTAGTGTTACCCCTCTAGTGTTACCCCTTCTGGTGTTACCCCTCTAGTGTTACCCCTCTAGTGTTACCCCTCTAGTGTTACCCCCTAGTGTTACCCCCTCTAGTGTACCCCCTCTAGTGTTACCCCTTCTGGTGTTACCCCTCTAGTGTTACCCCTCTAGTGTTACCCCTCTAGTGTTACCCCCTCTAGTGTTACCCCCTCTAGTGTTACCCCTCTAGTGTTACCCCTCTAGTGTTAACCCTCTAGTGTTACCCCTCTAGTGTTACCCCTTCTAGTGTTACCCCTTCTGGTGTTACCCCTCTAGTGTTACCCCTTCTAGTGTTAACCCTCTATTGTTAACCCTCTAGTGTTAACCCTCTAGTGTTACCCCTTCTGGTGTTAACCCTCTAGTGTTACCCCTTCTAGTGTTAACCCTCTAGTGTTTCCCCTTCTGGTGTTACCCCTTCTAGTGTTACCCCTTCTAGTGTTACCCCTTCTAGTGTTACCCCTTCTAGTGTTACCCCTCTAGTGTTACCCCTTCTGGTGTTACCCCTTCTAGTGTTACCCCTCTAGTGTTACCCCTTCTGGTGTTACCCCTTCTAGTGTTACCCCTCTAGTGTTACCCCCTCTAGTGTTACCCCTTCTGGTGTTACCCCTCTAGTGTTACCCCCTCTAGTGTTACCCCTCTAGTGTTACCCCTCTAGTGTTACCCCTTCTGGTGTTACCCCTCTAGTGTTACCCCTTCTGGTGTTAACCCTCTAGTGTTACCCCTCTAGTGTTACCCCTCTAGTGTTACCCCTTCTGGTGTTACCCCTCTAGTGTTACCCCTCTAGTGTTACCCCTTCTGGTGTTACCCCTCTAGTGTTACCCCTTCTGGTGTTACCCCTCTAGTGTTACCCCTTCTGGTGTTACCCCTCTAGTGTTACCCCTCTAGTGTTACCCCTCTAGTGTTACCCCTCTAATGTTACCCCTTCTGGTGTTACCCCTCTAGTTTTACCCCTCTAGTGTTACCCCTTCTGGTGTTACCCCTTCTGGTGTTACCCCTTCTGGTGTTACCCCTCTGGTGTTACCCCTCTAGTGTTACCCCTTCTAGTGTTACCCCTCTAGTGTTACCCCTCTAGTGTTACCCCTCTAGTGTTACCCCTTCTGGTGTTAACCCTCTAGTGTTACCCCTCTACTGTTACCCCTTCTGGTGTTACCCCTCTAGTGTTACCCCTCTAATGTTACCCCTTCTGGTGTTAATCCTCTAGTGTTACCCCTCTAGTGTTACCCCTCTAGTGTTACCCCTTCTGGTGTTACCCCTTCTGGTGTTACCCCTCTAGTTTTACCCCTTCTGGTGTTAACCCTCTAGTGTTACCCCTTCTGGTGTTAACCCTCTAGTGTTACCCCTTCTAGTGTTAACCCTCTAGTGTTACCCCTTCTGGTGTTAACCCTCTAGTGTTACCCCCTCTAGGTTTACCCCCTCTAGTGTTGCCCCTTCTGGTGTTACCCCTCTAGTGTTACCCCCTCTAGTGTTACCCCTCTAGTGTTACCCCTTCTGGTGTTAACCCTCTAGTGTTACCCCTCTAGTGTTACCCCCTCTAGTGTTAACCCTCTAGTGTTACCCCTCTAGTGTTACCCCTTCTAGTGTTACCCCTTCTGGTGTTACCCCTCTAGTGTTACCCCTTCTAGTGTTAACCCTCTAGTGTTAACCCTCTAGTGTTACCCCTTCTAGTGTTACCCCTCTAGTGTTACCCCCTCTAGTGTTACCCCTTCTGGTGTTACCCCTCTAGTGTTACCCCCTCTAGTGTTACCCCTCTAGTATTACCCCTCTAGTGTTACCCCTTCTGGTGTTACCCCTCTAGTGTTACCCCTTCTGGTGTTAACCCTCTTGTGTTACCCCTCTAGTGTTACCCCTCTAGTGTTACCCCTTCTGGTGTTACCCCTCTAGTGTTACCCCTCTAGTGTTACCCCTTCTGGTGTTACCCCTCTAGTGTTACCCCTTCTGGTGTTACCCCTCTAGTGTTACCCCTTCTGGTGTTACCCCTCTAGTGTTACCCCTTCTGGTGTTACCCCTCTAGTGTTACCCCTCTAGTGTTACCCCTCTAGTGTTACCCCTCTAATGTTACCCCTTCTGGTGTTACCCCTCTAGTTTTACCCCTCTAGTGTTACCCCTTCTGGTTTTACCCCTTCTGGTGTTACCCCTTCTGGTGTTACCCCTCTGGTGTTACCCCTCTAGTGTTACCCCTTCTAGTGTTACCCCTCTAGTGTTACCCCTCTAGTGTTACCCCTCTAGTGTTACCCCTTCTGGTGTTAACCCTCTAGTGTTACCCCTCTACTGTTACCCCTTCTGGTGTTACCCCTCTAGTGTTACCCCTCTAATGTTACCCCTTCTGGTGTTACCCTCTGGTGTTAATCCTCTAGTGTTACCCCTCTAGTGTTACCCCTCTAGTGTTACCCCTTCTGGTGTTACCCCTTCTGGTGTTACCCCTCTAGTTTTACCCCTTCTGGTGTTAACCCTCTAGTGTTACCCCTTCTGGTGTTAACCCTCTAGTGTTACCCCTTCTAGTGTTAACCCTCTAGTGTTACCCCTTCTGGTGTTAACCCTCTAGTGTTACCCCCTCTAGGTTTACCCCCTCTAGTGTTGCCCCTTCTGGTGTTACCCCTCTAGTGTTACCCCCTCTAGTGTTACCCCTCTAGTGTTACCCCTTCTGGTGTTAACCCTCTAGTGTTACCCCTCTAGTGTTACCCCCTCTAGTGTTAACCCTCTAGTGTTACCCCTCTAGTGTTACCCCTTCTAGTGTTACCCCTTCTGGTGTTACCCCTCTAGTGTTACCCCTTCTAGTCTTAACCCTCTAGTGTTAACCCTCTAGTGTTAACCCTCTAGTGTTACCCCTTCTGGTGTTAACCCTCTAGTGTTACCCCTTCTAGTGTTAACCCTCTAGTGTTACCCCTTCTGGTGTTACCCCTTCTAGTGTTACCCCCTCTAGTGTTACCCATTCTAGTGTTACCCCTTCTAGTGTTACCCCTCTAGTGTTACCCCTTCTGGTGTTACCCCTTCTAGTGTTACCCCTCTAGTGTTACCCCTTCTGGTGTTACCCCTTCTAGTGTTACCCCTCTAGTGTTACCCCCTCTAGTGTTACCCCTTCTGGTGTTACCCCTCTAGTGTTACCCCCTCTAGTGTTACCCCTCTAGTATTACCCCTCTAGTGTTACCCCTTCTGGTGTTACCCCTCTAGTGTTACCCCTTCTGGTGTTAACCCTCTAGTGTTAACCCTCTAGTGTTACCCCTCTAGTGTTACCCCTCTAGTGTTACCCCTTCTGGTGTTACCCCTCTAGTGTTACCCCTCTAGTGTTACCCCTCTAGTGTTACCCCTTCTGGTGTTACCCCTCTAGTGTTACCCCTTCTGGTGTTACCCCTCTAGTGTTACCCCTTCTGGTGTTACCCCTCTAGTGTTACCCCTCTAGTGTTACCCCTCTAGTGTTACCCCTCTAATGTTACCCCTTCTGGTGTTACCCCTCTAGTGTTACCCCTCTAGTGTTACCCCTTCTTCTGGTATTACCCCTTCTGGTGTTACCCCTTCTGGTGTTACCCCTCTGGTGTTACCCCTCTAGTGTTACCCCTCTAGTGTTACCCCTTCTAGTGTTACCCCTCTAGTGTTACCCCTCTAGTGTTACCCCTCTAGTGTTACCCCTTCTGGTGTTAACCCTCTAGTGTTACCCCTCTACTGTTACCCCTTCTGGTGTTACCCCTCTAGTGTTACCCCTCTAATGTTACCCCTTCTGGTGTTAACCCTCTAGTGTTACCCCTCTAGTGTTACCCCTCTAGTGTTACCCCTTCTGGTGTTACCCCTCTAGTTTTACCCCTTCTGGTGTTAACCCTCTAGTGTTACCCCTTCTGGTGTTAACCCTCTAGTGTTACCCCTTCTAGTGTTAACCCTCTAGTGTTACCCCTTCTGGTGTTAACCCTCTAGTGTTACCCCCTCTAGGTTTACCCCCTCTAGTGTTACCCCTTCTGGTGTTACCCCTCTAGTGTTACCCCCTCTAGTGTTACCCCTCTAGTGTTACCCCTTCTGGTGTTAACCCTCTAGTGTTACCCCTTCTGGTGTTAACCCTCTAGTGTTACCCCCTCTAGTGTTACCCCCTCTAGTGTTACCCATTCTAGTGTTACCCCTCTAGTGTTACCCCTTCCGGTGTTAACCCTCTAGTGTTACCCCTTCTGGTGTTAACCCTCTAGTGTTACCCCCTCTAGTGTTACCCCTTCTGGTGTTACCCCCTCTGGAGTTAACCCTCTAGGTTTACCCCCTCTAGTGTTACCCCTTCTGGTGTTACCCCTTCTGGTGTTACCCCTTCTGGTGTTAACCCTCTAGTGTTACCCCTTCTGGTGTTAACCCTCTAGTGTTACCCCTTCTGGTGTTAACCCTCTAGGTTTACCCCCTCTAGGTTTTTACCCCCTCTGGGTTTTTTCCCCCTCTGGAGTTACCCCCCTGGAGTTACCCCTCTAGGTTTACCCCCTCTAGTGTTACCCCCCTGGAGTTAACCCTCTAGGTTTACCCCCTCTGGTGTTACCCCCCTGGAGTTACCCCTCTAGGTTTACCCCCTCTAGTGTTACACCTTCTGGTGTTACCCCTCTAGGTTTACCCCCTCTGGTGTTACCCCTTCTGGTGTTACCCCCCTGGAGTTACCCCTCTAGGTTTACCCCCTCTAGTGTTACCCCCTCTGGTGTTACCCCTCTAGTGTTACCCCTTCTAGTGTTACCCTTCTAGTGTTACCCCTCTAGTGTTACCCCTCTAGTGTTACCTCTCTAGGTTTACCCCCTCTAGGTTTACCCCCTCTAGTGTTACCCCTTTGGTATACCCCTCTCGTGTTACCCCCTCTAGTGTTACCCCTTTTGGTATACCCCTCTGGTGTTATCCCCCTCTGGTGTTATCCCCCTCTGGTGTTATCCCCCTCTGTTGTTACCCCCCTCTAGTGTTACCCCCTCTAGTGTTACCCCCTCTAATGTTACCCCCTCTAGTGTTACCCCCTCTAATGTTAACCCTCTGGTGTTAACCCTTCTGGTGTTAACCCTTCTGGTGTTACATATTTTGGACATAGAAACAGTAGGATTGGCTCTGCGGTCTCACAGTTCCTTTCCTTGATTCCATGTCTTGATTCCTCCATCCTCGCCTCCTTTTCAAAACTGACTGGTGAGTAGCCTAGGTTCTATCTGTGGTGAATCTCACAAGTCTTTTACTTTGATTCCTTACCTTGTGTCCTAGTCTCCTTGCTTCCTTCCCAAAACGTAAGGGGAAGCGAGGAGAGCATTGGAGGAGATTGACTGGTCACATGATAACATTCTGAAACCATAGATTCTCATGTTTATATTACCTAGAACCGTTACATTCCATCAGTTATAACTATACTACTTTGTTTTTTTTGTTGCTATTGTTGTGATACATTTGTATCCTCCACTTTATGTGATCACGATTATATCAGTGTATCAGTCCATCAACTATCTGTATTCAAAATCCCTCCGGGAGATAGTGGTGTAAATCAAAACTGAAAGTCTCCCAACGGAAAAATCCTTTTGTACGGACAATTCTATGACAGTTCCTTGGCAACACATAAGCCCATGTGTGCCACAGATTCCCTAAGCTGACTATTTGGATCAGGAGGGAGAGAGAGAGAGAGAGGCAGCCATTTCCAAAAGTGGACAAAATAGAAGATCCCTGCAGCTTTCAGAGTTGGTGCTTTGAGATAGACTGTGTATGTTGATGTGTGTGTGTGTGTGGGGGGGGCGGCAAGGGAGATGCACTTAAAGAGGAAATCCCTTTGAAATGTCAGACAAATCCTAATAAGAGTCACAAGCAGGAATAATGCTTCCCATACTATGAAGTTAGTTTCTGTCTGTTTTGTTAATTTGAAGGTATATCAAATATTATTTTAAAAAATCTGATTATTTATTACCCTGGTTTTCCATGACTTGAATGCTTGTCTATTACAAAATATGCCATTCAATATGCTGACCTGATATTCAAAAAGAATTTCACTCGTGTTTACGCTAACACACATTCACGGTTCTAACGGCAGCCTTTCCTGTTATGCTGCCTTGAATAGCATGTTTTATGCCATCTTTACAATTGAAGTATATATAGTTACCCAGCATTCATGTGGTTATTTCATGAAGAGAAAAAAGAAGGACGTCTAACCATTCTCATTTCTAAGATAAGACGGTGAAAAGGTGTTACGGGAAAAGGCATCATGAATTATGTACGTCGACGGAGATGTGAAGTTTATGTCTGAAAAAAATGACTCAGTTGGTGAAAATGTCAACGTGTACTTTTCTGCTGCAAAGGGTTCTACAATATGCAGGTTACGATAATGTGTAATTAAAAATAATTACTGACAGTAATAATACATTGTGAAGAAACACTATTGATACACCACATAATGAACACCAGAAGGTAACGTCTTGACTGTTGTTTTACTGCTTCTGATGATGATGAATGAATGTCACTGCAACAACGGTGACAAATACATCATACTGTACCTACAAATACATCATACTGTACCTACAAATATATCATACTGTACCTCAGATATATCATACTGTACCTCAGATATATCATAAGTGTACCTACAAATATATCATACTGTACCTACAAATATATCATACTGTACCTACAAATACATCATACTGTACCTACAAACATATCATACTGTACCTACAAATATATCATACTGTACCTCAGATATATCATACTGTACCTACAAATATATCATACTGTACCTCAGATATATCATACTGTACCTAAAAATATATCATACTGTACCTCAGATATATCATACTGTACCTACAAATATATCATACTGTACCTACAAATATATCATACTGTACCTACAAATATATCATACTGAACTTACAAATATATCATACTGTACCTACAAATATATCATACTGTACCTACAAATACATCATACTGAACCTACAAATACATCATACTGTACCTACAAATATATCATACTGTACCTACAAATATATCATACTGTACCTACAAATATATCATACTGTACCTAAAATATATAATACTGAACTTACAAATATATCATACTGTACCTACAAATATATCATACCGTACCTACAAATATATCATACTGTACCTTCAAATATATCATACTGAACCTACAAATACATCATACTGTACCTTCAAATATATCATACTGTACCTACAAATATATCATACTGTACCTTCAAATACATCATACCGTACCTCAGATATATCATACTGTACCTACAAATATATCATACTGTACCTACAAATATATCATACTGTACCTACAAATACATCATACTGTACCTTCAAATACATCATACCGTACCTCAGATATATCATACTGTACCTACAAATATATCATACTGTACCTACAAATATATCATACTGTACCTACAAATATATCATGCTGTACCTTCAAATACATCATACCGTACCTCAGATATATCATACTGTACCTCAGATATATCATACTGTACCTACAAATATATCATACTGTACCTACAAATATATCATACTGTACCTACAAATACATCATACTGTACCTTCAAATACATCATACCGTACCTCAGATATATCATACTGTACCTACAAATATATCATACTGTACCTACAAATATATCATACTGTACCTACAAATATATCATACTTTACCTACAAATATATCATACTGTACCTTCAAATACATCATACCGTACCTCAGATATATCATACTGTACCTACAAATATATCATACTGTACCTTCAAATACATCATACTGTACCTACAAATATATCATACTGTACCTACAAATATATCATACTGTACCTACAAATACATCATACTGTACAGTCGTGGCCAAAAGTTTTGAGAATGACACAAATATTAATTTTCACAAAGTCTGCTTCCTCAGTTTGCATGATGGCAATTTGCATATACTCCAGAGTGTTATGAAGAGTGATCAGATTAAGTGCAATTAATTGCAAAGTCTCTCTTTGCCATGCAAATGAACTGAATCGCAAAAAACATTTCCACTGCATTTCAGCCCTGCCACAAAAGGACCAGCTGACATCATATCAGTGATTCTTTCGTTAACACAGGTGTGAGTGTTGACGAGGACAAGGCTGGAGATCACTCTGTCATGCAGATTGAGTTTGAATAACAGACTGTAAGCTTCAAAATGTATGGTGGTGCTTGGAATCATTGTTCTTCCTCTGTCAACCATGGTTACCTGCAAGGAAACACGTGCCGTCATCATTGCTTTGCAAAAAAAGGGCTTCACAGGCAAGGAGAGTGGTTCAATTGTTGTGAAGAAGGCTGCAGGGAGCCCAAGAAAGTCCAGCAAGCGCCAGGAAAGTCTCCTAAAGTTGATTCAGCTGCGGGATTGGGGCACCACCAGTACAGAGCTTGCTCAGGAATGGCAGCAGGCAGGTGTGAGTGCATCTGCACGCACAGTGAGGCGAAGACTTTTGGAGGATGGCCTGGAGTCAAGAAGGGCAGCAAAGAAGCCACTTCTCTCCAGGAAAAACATCAGGAACAGACTGATATTCTGCAAAAGGTACAGGGATTGGACTGCTGAGGACTGGGGTAAAGTAATTTTCTCTGATGAATCCCCTTTCCGATTGTTTGAGGTATCCTGAAAAAAGCTTGTCCGGAGAAGACAAGGTGAGCGCTACCATCAGACGTGTGTCATGCCAACAGTAAAGCATCCTGAGACCATTCATGTGTGCTTCTCAGCCAAGGGAGTGGGCTCACACACAATTTTGCCTAAGAACAAAGCCATGAATAAAGAATGGTACCAACACATCCTCCGAGAGCAACGTCTCCCAACCATCCAGGTACACGGCCAGGAAACTCCCCAGATCTTAATCCCATGGAGAACTTGTGGTCAATCCTCAAGAGGCGGGTGGACAAAGAAAACCCCACAAATTCTGACAAACTCCAAGCAGTGATTATGCAAGAATGGGCTGTCAGGATGTGGCCCAGAAGTTAATTGACAGCATGCCAGGGCGGATTGCAGAGGTCTTGAAAAAGAAGGGTCAACACTGCAAATATTGACTCTGTGCATCAACTTCATGTAATTGTCATTAAAAGCCTTTGACACTTATGAAATGCTTGTAATTATACTTCAGTATTCCATAGTAACATCTGACAAAAATATCTAAAGCAGCAAACTTTGGGAAAATTGTATATTTGTGTCATTCTCAAAACTTTTGGCCACGACTGTACCTCCAAATACATCATTCTGTACCTATAAAATACATTCTAACGACAGTGGAAGAACACAGCATACCTCAGGAGGTATACTCCAGAATCTAAAATCACATGAAAGGGTTCTGATGTTCTTCAAAGAAGACTGTCTATAGATCTTAAACACGTTCACTGGTGGGCAGGAATCGTATCCAGACAGATAATCATATCCAACTGATAATTCATCTGTTTATACAGCCATAAATGTGTCAAAATCAAATCTTTCAAATTTCAAATTCTAAAGACACTGTTTGTGCGTGAGACTTTTTTGGGGGTTTGTTTTGTTGCTTTTCACACGTCACATTTTCTCAAAGATGAATGGTGAATAGTGAATTCAAACATGAATAGTGCAACTCAGACACGTTTGTATAGAATACTTTACATTCAAAGTTTTCTACAAATATCTGCAGTAGTAAATTCACTAGTCCCACACACACGTGCACATGTGACTGATTTTGACAGAGCCTTAAAGAAACCCCAGTTTGGTTCCACTCCACATCATTTGATGTGTTTCAGTCTATTAACGCTTTGGTTCTGACACCTCATCTTTTCCACCATTTAAAAAGTGACACCTTTCTTCCATACCGTAGTCAAATCAAATAGAATGTAATTGGTCACAATCACGTGTTTAGCAGATGTTAATTATGGGTGTAGCAAAATGCTTGTGTTTCTAGCTCCAACAGTGCAGCAATGTCTAACAAGTAATATTTAACAATATCACAACAATACACACAATGCACACAAATCCAAAGTAAAGGAATGGAATTAAGAATATATAAATATAAAACAAGCAATGTCAGAGCGGCATAGACTAAGACACAGTAGAATAGAATAGAATACAGTGTAGACATATGAGATGTGTAATGCAAAATATGCAAACATTATTAAAGTGACTAGTGTTCCATTATTAAAGTAGGCAGTGATTTTAAGCCTGTGTGTATAGGGCAGCAGCATCTGATTTGCTAGTGATGGCTGTTTAACAGTCTGATGGCCTTGAGATAGAAGCTGTTTTTCAGTCTCTCGGTCCCTGCTTTGACGCACCTGTACTGACCTCGCCTTCTGGATGATAGCGGGGTGAACAGGCAGTGGCTCGGGTGGTTGTTGTCCTTGATGATCTTTTTGGCCTTCCTGTGACAACGGGTGCTGTAGGTGTTCTGGAGGGCAGGTAGTTTGCCCACGGTGATGCGTTGGGCCGACTGTTTGCAATCACTATCGCACTGCACACTGCCGGATCCCATCTGGATAAGAGGAATACCTACGTCAGAATGCTGTTCATTGACTATAGTTCAGCATTCAACACCATAGTGACAACTGCACCGCCCACAACCGCAGGGCTCTCCAGAGGGTGGTGCAGTTGCCACTATGGTGTCGAACAGCATGTAAATGCTATCTTAAAATAGCATTTTTGTCCCCCCCCCAGTTGTATCATTCCACTGTGATACAAAAAGAGGCATCGGTGTGCATTAGGACCATGCAGACGCCTCAGAGCGGTCGGGTAGGCTGTTTGGTGGTTTCAGCCAGCTGGATTTAGGACCACGCCGCACACTACAAAGCGTGCTGAACAGTAGCAGTTGCTGTGTGTGTGTGTGTGTTGTGCTTTTTCTCCGAGTTGTAAAAACAAGCAGAGCAGGATCTGGCCACTCTTTATTTCACTGATGGCAAGGTTACTGCTGTTTGATTTAACAGGGAAAAAAAGTATTTATTCCCAGTGCTGAGCTAGTAGTGTAACTGACATGTAACAGTAGCTGATGTTTCATCCCCTCACCAGTTAATGTACCACAGAGCTAGCCAAAAGTTGGCTAAAAATATATATTATTTTTTTGCCTCAATCACAGTCAGTATAGCAATGTAACGTTATTGATCTGTCAGTTTCCCTTAGCTAATTCCCTACTTTTCACACTCATGGAATAAACAGCTCTACAGGCTTCACTGTCACGGTGCACAGTCAGTAAACAACACTATGCTCATCATGTCTTAGCAGGATCAGATGGTGACGGGTGTCTTAGCAGGATCAGATGGTGACGGGTGTCTTAGCAGGATCAGATGGTGACGGGTGTCTTAGCAGGATCAGATGGTGACGGGTGTCTTAGCAGGATCAGATGGTGACGGGTGTCTTAGCAGGATCAGATGGTGACGGGTGTCCCAGCAGGGTCAGATGGTGACGGGTGTCCCAGCAGGATCAGATGGTGACGGGTGTCCCAGCAGGATCAGATGGTGACGGGTGTCCCAGCAGGGTCAGATGGTGACGGGTGTCCCAGCAGGATCAGATGGTGACGGGTGTCCCAGCAGGATCAGATGGTGACGGGTGTCTTAGCAGGATCAGATGGTGACGGGTGTCCCAGCAGGATCAGATGGTGACGGGTGTCTTAGCAGGATCAGATGGTGACGGGTGTCTTAGCAGGATCAGATGGTGACGGGTGTCTTAGCAGGATCAGATGGTGACGGGTGTCCCAGCAGGATCAGATGGTGACGGGTGTCTTAGCAGGATCAGATGGTGACGGGTGTCTTAGCAGGATCAGATGGTGACGGGTGTCTTAGCAGGATCAGATGGTGACGGGTGTCCCAGCAGGATCAGATGGTGACGGGTGTCCCAGCAGGATCAGATGGTGACGGGTGTCTTAGCAGGATCAGATGGTGACAGGTGTCCCAGCAGGATCAGATGGTGACGGGTGTCCCAGCAGGATCAGATGGTGACGGGTGTCTTAGCAGGATCAGATGGTGACGGGTGTCTTAGCAGGGTCAGATGGTGACGGGTGTCCCAGCAGGATCAGATGGTGACGGGTGTCTTAGCAGGATCAGATGGTGACGGGTGTCCCAGCAGGATCAGATGGTGACGGGTGTCTTAGCAGGATCAGATGGTGACAGGTATCCCAGCAGGATCAGATGGTGACAGGTGTCTTAGCAGGATCAGATGGTGACGGGTGTCTTAGCAGGATCAGATGGTGACGGGTGTCTTAGCAGGATCAGATGGTGACAGGTGTCCCAGCAGGATCAGATGGTGACGGGTGTCTTAGCAGGATCAGATGGTGACGGGTGTCTTAGCAGGATCAGATGGTGACGGGTGTCCCAGCAGGATCAGATGGTGACGGGTGTCTTAGCAGGATCAGATGGTGACGGGTGTCCCAGCAGGATCAGATGGTGACGGGTGTCTTAGCAGGGTCAGATGGTGACGGGTGTCCCAGCAGGATCAGATGGTGATGGGTGTCCCAGCAGGATCAGATGGTGACGGGTGTCTTAGCAGGATCAGATGGTGACGGGTGTCCCAGCAGGATCAGATGGTGACGGGTGTCCCAGCAGGATCAGATGGTGACAGGTGTCCCAGCAGGATCAGATGGTGACGGGTGTCCCAGCAGGATCAGATGGTGACGGGTGTCTTAGCAGGATCAGATGGTGACAGGTGTCTTAGCAGGATCAGATGGTGACAGGTGTCCCAGCAGGATCAGATGGTGACGGGTGTCCCAGCAGGATCAGATGGTGACGGGTGTCTTAGCAGGATCAGATGGTGACAGGTGTCTTAGCAGGATCAGATGGTGACGGGTGTCTTAGCAGGATCAGATGGTGATGGGTGTCTTAGCAGGATCAGATGGTGACGGGTGTCCCAGCAGGATCAGATGGTGACGGGTGTCTTAGCAGGATCAGATGGTGACAGGTGTCCCAGCAGGATCAGATGGTGACGGGTGTCCCAGCAGGATCAGATGGTGACGGGTGTCTTAGCAGGATCAGATGGTGACAGGTGTCCCAGCAGGATCAGATGGTGACGGGTGTCTTAGCAGGATCAGATGGTGACGGGTGTCTTAGCAGGATCAGATGGTGACGGGTGTCCCAGCAGGATCAGATGGTGACGGGTGTCCCAGCAGGATCAGATGGTGACGGGTGTCTTAGCAGGATCAGATGGTGACGGGTGTCCCAGCAGGATCAGATGGTGACGGGTGTCTTAGCAGGATCAGATGGTGACGGGTGTCTTAGCAGGATCAGATGGTGACGGGTGTCCCAGCAGGATCAGATGGTGACGGGTGTCCCAGCAGGATCAGATGGTGACGGGTGTCCCAGCAGGATCAGATGGTGACGGGTGTCCCAGCAGGATCAGATGGTGACGGGTGTCTTAGCAGGATCAGATGGTGACGGGTGTCCCAGCAGGATCAGATGGTGACGGGTGTCCCAGCAGGATAAGATGGTGACGGGTGTCCCAGCAGGATCAGATGGTGACGGGTGTCCCAGCAGGATCAGATGGTGACGGGTGTCCCAGCAGGATCAGATGGTGACGGGTGTCTTAGCAGGATCAGATGGTGACGGGTGTCCCAGCAGGATCAGATGGTGACGGGTGTCTTAGCAGGATCAGATGGTGACGGGTGTCTTAGCAGGATCAGATGGTGACGGGTGTCCCAGCAGGATCAGATGGTGACGGGTGTCCCAGCAGGATCAGATGGTGACGGGTGTCCCAGCAGGATCAGATGGTGACGGGTGTCCCAGCAGGATCAGATGGTGACGGGTGTCTTAGCAGGATCAGATGGTGACGGGTGTCCCAGCAGGATCAGATGGTGACGGGTGTCCCAGCAGGATCAGATGGTGACGGGTGTCCCAGCAGGATCAGATGGTGACGGGTGTCCCAGCAGGATCAGATGGTGACGGGTGTCTTAGCAGGATCAGATGGTGACGGGTGTCCCAGCAGGATCAGATGGTGACGGGTGTCCCAGCAGGATCAGATGGTGACGGGTGTCCCAGCAGGGTCAGACAGCCAGGGAAGACCAGTCTACGGAGCACAGGTGAATTTTGCACTATATTATAACAATCAGTGAATGGATACAAAGTTGCATCTTGAGTTGATGGTTAGGCTACAGTCTGGGATCTGGGAATTATGGTCATTTCAATTGTTGCACCATTGATTATATTCTTGGATAATATAATGTATATATGTAAATATACAGAGAATGACCTTGGTATATATATATAAACCAAGGTAATTCTCTGTCATGCCTCATCTGAGCAGGATCAGATAGTGAAAGGGACCTCAGCAGGGTCAGGCAACCAGGGAAGACCAGTCTGTGATGGAGCTGAGGTCAGGCAGCCAGGGAAGACCAGTCTGTGATGGAGCTGAGGTCAGGCAGCCAGGGGAGACCAGTCTGTGATGGAGCTGAGGTCAGGCAGCCAGGGGAGACCAGTCTGTGATGGAGCTGAGGTCAGGCAGCCAGGGAAGATCAGTCTGTGATGGAGCTGAGGTCAGGCAGCCAGGGAAGACCAGTCTGTGATGGAGCTGAGGTCAGGCAGCCAGGGAAGACCAGTCTGTGATGGAGCTGAGGTCAGGCAGCCAGGGGAGACCAGTCTGTGATGGAGCTGAGGTCAGGCAGCCAGGGGAGACCAGTCTGTGATGGAGCTGAGGTCAGGCAGCCAGGGAAGATCAGTCTGTGATGGAGCTGAGGTCAGGCAGCCAGGGAAGACCAGTCTGTGATGGAGCTGAGGTCAGGCAGCCAGGGAAGACCAGTCTGTGATGGAGCTGAGGTCAGGCAGCCAGGGAAGATCAGTCTGTGATGGAGCTGAGGTCAGGCAGCCAGGGAAGACCAGTCTGTGATGGAGCTGATGTCAGGCAACCAGGGAAGACCAGTCTGTGATGGAGCTGAGGTCAGGCAGCCAGGGAAGACCAGTCTGTGATGGAGCTGAGGTCAGGCAGCCAGGGGAGACCAGTCTGTGATGGAGCTGAGGTCAGGCAGCCAGGGAAGACCAGTCTGTGATGGAGCTGAGGTCAGGCACCCAGGGAAGACCAGTCTGTGACGTCACTGAGGTGAACTTTTACAGATGCAACACTTTATTCTCTCTGTGGAGCAAACACTGGACAAGCAAGAAGCTTCAAAGATTTAAAGAATTTTAAGGCATTCTGACAAACCTCTAAAGTGGATTTCCAAACTGTATCAAGGGTTGATAGAGGCTTTTTCCCGATGACACAAAACATGTAAAACAGAAAGGTGAAGAAGACCTGGGAAACACTACTGATGATGATGAATAGATACAAATATGTTTGAATGCCCAGCTTAAGACCATTCATAGAACGTGATATATGCCAGTGAAACTGAATATCATGCACTCAACAATGTAATTCCTCTACTGGAGATGTAAAACACCAACAGAGGACATATTTCAATATTTTATGGCCTTGTGAAGGCTGGCTTTTATCTTAGCATGTCTACATATTCTCCCTTCGCCCAATTTTTGGTTTGCTTGGAAATGTTGATACTGGACAATGTTATCAGAATAAACTGTGTAACTTAGCATTTATAGTGGATAATAAATGCATTGCCATTAATTGTAAGTTTGGTTATCCTCCCACAATGCCACAATGGTTGGCAGTAATGTCAAATTATGTATCACAAGATGTGATTTATTCCAAGATTAAAGGTATACTGTGCAACTTTCATAAGGTCTGTATGCCTTATATGGAATACTGTATGACAAAAGATCACTAAGATCTTCACTAAGATCCTAAAGCCGAGTGGGGTGTGTTGGGTTGGGGGCGCTGCAGGGCGGGGGACCCCTGGCAGAGTGGGGTGTGTTGGGTTGGGGCGCTGCAGGGCGCGGGACCTCTGGCAGAGTGGGGTGTGTTGGGTTGGGGGCGCTGCAGGGCGGGGGACCCCTGGCAGAGTGGGGTGAGTTGGGTTGGGGCGCTGCAGGGCGCGGGACCTCTGGCAGAGTGGGGTGTGTTGGGTTGGGGCGCTGCAGGGCGCGGGACCTCTGGCAGAGTGGGGTGTGTTGGGTTGGGGCGCTGCAGGGCGGGGGACCCCTGGCAGAGTGGGGTGAGTTGGGTTGGGGCGCTGCAGGGCGCGGGACCTCTGGCAGAGTGGGGTGTGTTGGGTTGGGGCGCTGCAGGGCGCGGGACCTCTGGCAGAGTGGGGTGTGTTGAGTTGGGGCGCTGCAAGGCGTGGGACCTCTGGCAGAGTGGGGTGTGTTGAGTTGGGGCGCTGCAGGGCGTGGGACCTCTGGCAGAGTGGGGTGTGTTGGGTTGGGGCGCTGCAGGGCGTGGGACCTCTGGCAGAGTGGGGTGTGTTGAGTTGGGGCGCTGCAGGGCGTGGGACCTCTGGCTGAGTGGGGTGTGTTGAGTTGGGGCGCTGCAGGGCGTGGGACCTCTGGCAGAGTGGGGTGTGTTGAGTTGGGGCGCTGCAGGGCGGGGGACCTCTGGCAAAGTGGGGTGTGTTGAGTTGGGGCGCTGCAGGGCGTGGGACCTCTGGCAGAGTGGGGTGTGTTGGGTTGGGGCGCTGCAGGGCGTAGGACCTCCGGCTGAGTGGGGTGTGTTGAGTTGGGGCGCTGCAGGGCGTGGGACCTCTGGCTGAGTGGGGTGTGTTGGGTTGGGGCACTGCAGGGCGTGGGACCTCTGGCAGAGTGGGGTGTGTTGGGTTGGGCCGCTGCAGGGCGTGGGACCTCTGGCTGAGTGGGGTGTGTTGAGTTGGGCCGCTGCAGGCCGCGGGACCTCTGGCAGAGTGGGGTGTGTTGGGTTGGGGCGCTGCAGGGCGTGGGACCTCTGGCTGAGTGGGGTGTGTTGGGTTGGGGCGCTGCAGGGCGTGGGACCTCTGGCAGAGTGGGGTGTGTTGAGTTGGGGCGCTGCAGGGCGTGGGACCTCTGGCTGAGTGGGGTGTGTTGGGTTGGGGCGCTGCAGGGCGGGGGACCTCTGGCAGAGTGGGGTGTGTTGGGTTGGGGCGCTGCAGGGAGGGGGACCTCTGGCAGAGTGGGGTGTGTTGGGTTGGGGCGCTGCAGGGCGGGGGACCTCTGGCAGAGTGGGGTGTGTTGAGTTGGGGCGCTGCAGGGCGCGGGACCTCTGGCAGAGTGGGGTGTGTTGGGTTGGGGCGCTGCAGGGCGGGGGACCTCTGGCTGAGTGGGGTGTGTTGGGTTGGGGCGCTGCAGGGCGCGGTACCTCTGGCTGAGTGGGGTGTGTTGGGTTGGGGCACTGCAGGGCGTGGGACCTCAAGTAAAAAGAGCTCTACAGTACTATTAGGCCTATGATATGAATTACAGTGCCCTTTGTAATTACTGGGACAGTGAAGCATTTTCCAAATCAAATCAAAGTTTATTTGTCACGGGGGCCGAATACAACATACAGTGAAATTACAGGCCCTAACCAACTGCAATTTTTAAGTAAAAAATAGATAAGAAATTAAAATCAACATGTTTTCTTCTTTTAGTTCTATATTCCTAAAGTTAGAATTTGAAATCAAACAGTGACTATGGGGTTAAAGTGAGGACTGGTAGCTTTAATTTGAGGGTATTTTCATCCATATTGGGTGCATTGTTTAGAAATGACAGAACTTTTTGTAATTGGTCCTCCCCCCATTTTAGGGGAGCAAAAGTTTTGGGACAAATTCACTTGTATGTGCATTAAAGTAGTCAACAGTTAAATGTTTGGTCCTACATTTATAGCACCAAATGACTACATCAAGCTTAGTGCTCTATACATGTATTGGAAGCATTTGCTGTTTGTTTTGATTGTGTTTCAGATTATTTTGTGCCCAATATAAATGAATGGTAAAACATGTATTGTGTCACTTTGGAATTACTTTTATTGTAAATAAGAATATAGTATGTTTCTAAACACTTCTACATGACTGTGGATGCTGCCATTGTTACGGATAATCCTGCATCAATCGTCAATAATGATGAGTGAGAAAGTTACAGATGCGCTAATATCATAGCCCCAAGACATGCTAACCTCTCACCATTACAATAACAGGGGAGGTTAGCATACCCCCAAGACATGCTAACATCTCACCATTACAATAACAGGGGAGGTTAGCATAGCCCCAAGACATGCTAACCTCTCACCATTACAATAACAGGGGAGGTTAGCATAGCCCCAAGACATGCTAACCTCTCACCATTACAATAACAGGGGAGGTTAGCATAGCCCCAAGACATGCTAACCTCTCACCATTACAATAACAGGGGAGGTTAGCATACCCCCAAGACATGCTAACATCTCACCATTACAATAACAGGGAGGTTAGCATTTTATATCATAGCTCCAAGACATGCTAACCTCTCACCATTACAATAACAGGGAGGTTAGTATTTTATATCATACCCCCAAGACATGCTAACCTCTCAGCATTACAATAACAGGGAGGTTAGCATTTTTGGCTGGGTATGATATTTGTGCACCTATAACTTTCTCACTCATCATTATTCATGAGTCATTCAGGAGTATCCATAACCATAGTAACATTCACATTCATGTAGAATTGTTGAGAAAAAATATTATATTCTTATTTACAATAAAAGTGATTCCAAAATGACACGATACAATGACCCCGAAAAGGGTCATATTAGTAAGGACCGACGCTGGAGTTGAGAAGCGGGTAAAGGGAGTCAAACATTTAATGAGGAACAAGACAAGGAACAGGAACAGGAACAGCGTCAGCACACGGGTAACAAAACCACATACGAACGTTAATGCGGAAGCAGGGAACAGAGCTGGGAATAGACAAACATAGGGAAGGAAATAACACAGGTGATTGAGTCCAGGAGTCCAATGCGCGTGACGAGGGAAACAGGTGTGTGTAATGATGGTGGCAGGAGTGCGTAATGTTGGGAAGCCTGGCACCCTCGAGCACCAGGAGGGGAAGAGCGGGAGCAGGCGTGACAATATTAGATTGTGTAGAAAATTTGCTTTAGATGCCCCAAACATTCTGGAGGACCCCGAGAGCCCCCACCAGGTTATGTGCACCTGTTGAAACCTTACGTCTCACTGAGATGATCAGTTGAAGGATATTCAGAAGATCAGGTCTTTTGGAAATCTCCGTCCCCCCGTCCCCAAAAAAATAAACAAAAAAGACAATATCAGCATCTTGTTAAAGCAACATTAAACAACTGTAAAGCATATGATTTGCCTTCAGATTTCAATGCCAAGACTTTTGTGTGCACATGCTATCCACCAAATCCCTTGCGACAGTCAAGACAGTTATGTGTGCTTGGAAGAGAGGCTTGTGGCTGTCATAGTGCAGGTGTTAAGGGAATACCAGTCAAGCCAAAAACAGACGCTCCCTGGGACTTCTCGTCTGCCACTTAGTATTCAAAGGATTCGTGATTCATCAGACGTCCACTAGACTGGCTAGTCTGATGCATCTGGTAGCAGGTTGTAATCCTGATGTCACTCGAATCAAACTCTGTTTTTATACTTGGATCCTTCCATGTGAAGACCTCAGAGACACAAACACGCCGAAAATTGAGGTTGTTGGTTGTTCGGAGTACTGAAATGATCCGTAATGTTTAAAATGGACTTGAATACATTGCTAGCTTCCCAGATTGACTTACAATGTCGTCTGCTAATGCAAGTGGATTACAATTGAAGGACATTGCTCTGTCTTGACATGGCCTTACTGAGAGAACCTACAGGCGTAATTGTCAGAACCTGTACACTCAACACATTTGTCCTGTTAAATAAGGGAAGGATAGAGAGGGAGAGGGATGTGGAAGTCTCCCGTGTAAATACTGACACCGGCCCTCGGCCTACAAATTACTCAGGAAACACAACACAGCACCGTACACTATTAGAACAAGGGCTCCAAAAGGGTTCTTCTGATGTCCCCATAGAAGAACCCTTTTTGGTTCCAGTTAGAACCGCTTTTGGTTCCAGGTAGAACTATTTGAGGTTCAATGTAGAACCCTCTGGGGAATGGGTTCTATCTGCGATCAAAAGGGTTCTACCGAGAACAAAAAGGGTTTCGTCCAAGGGTTATCCTATGGCGACAGCTGAAGAACCCTTTTAGGTTCTAGATAGCACTTTTTTCCCCCTAAGAGTGTAGATTACCTGGAACCATTTAATAGTTGGAAAAGGGGTTACAAAAAAACAAGACATTTGACTAGATTGTGTATAGTGGCTTGCAAAAGTAAGAAAAGGCTATGTTTTTTATTTTATTTAAGTAGTATGTGTTCAGGAAGTGGAAATGAGTCTAAGCTATAAGAAGTTTGTTAATAGATATTTATATTTTGTGTTTTAAGTTATCATTTCAGTTTTACTTGGTGGTATCACTGTTACACACAGTTGACGTTTTCCCAAATTTGTTGCTTTACAACCTGTGATTTAAACTTATTTTTATTTGGATTTCATGTAATGGACATACACAAATAGTCCAAATTGGTGAAGTGAAATAAAAAAAAATACTTATTTCAAAAAATTCGCAACAATAAATAACTGAAAAGTGATGCATGCATATGTATTCATCCCGTTTGCTATGAGGCCCCTAAATAAGACCTGGTGAAACCAATTACCTTCAGAAGTCACATAATTAGTTAAATAAAGTCCACCTGTGTGCAATCTAAGTTTCACATGATCTGTCACATGATCTCAGTACATATACACCTGTTCTGAAAGGCCCCAGTGTCTGCGACACCCCTAAGCAAGGGGCAACACCAAGCAAGCGACACCATGAAGACCAAGGAGCTCTCCAAACAGGTCAGGGACAAAGTTGTGGAGAAGTACAGATCAAGGTTGGGTTATAAAAAAAAATCTGAAACTTTGAACATCCCACAGAGCACCATTAAATCCATTATTAAAAAATGGAAAGAATATGGCACCACAACAAACCTGCCAAGAGAGGGTCGTCCACCAAAACTTATGCACCAGGCAAGGAGTGCATTAATCAGAGAGGCAACAAAGAGACCAAAGATAACCCAGAAGGAGATGCAAAGCTCCACAGTGGAGATTGGAGTATCTGTAGGATCACTTTAAGCCATACACTCCACAGAGGTGGGCTTTACGCAATGTGGGATGTGGGAGACTCCCCAAACATATGGAAGAAGGTCCTCTGATCAGATGAGACTAAAATGTAGCTTTTTGGCCATCCAGGAAAACGCTGTCTGGCACAAACCCAACACCTCTCATCACCCCGAGAACACCATCCCCACAGTGAACCATGGTGGTGGCAGCATCATGCTTTGAGGATGTTTTCCATCGGCAGGGATTGGGAAACTGGTCAGAATTGAAGGAATGATGGATGGTGCTAAATACAGGGAAATTCTTGAGGGAAACCTGTTTCAGTCTTTCAGAGATTTGAGACTGGGACGGAGGTTCACCTTCCAGCAGGACAGTGACCATAAGCATACTGCTAAAGCAACACTTGAGTGGTGTTAATAGGAAACATTTAAATGTTTTGGAATGGCCTAGTCAAAGCCCAGACCTCAATCCAATTGAGAATCTGTGGTATGACTTAAAGATTAATGTATACACCAGCATCCAACTTTAAGGAGCTGGAGCAGTTTGCTTGTGGCTAGATGTGCTAAGCTTATAAAGACATACTCCAAGAGACTTGCAGCTGTAGACAACATATTAACTTTGGGGGGGTGAATAGTTATTCACGCTCAAATGTTCAGTTTTTTTGTTCGTTTCACAATACAAAAAGTTTTGCATCTTCAAAGTGGTAGGCATGTTAAGTAAATCAAATGATACAAACCCCCCCACAAAATCTATTTGAAATCCAGGTTGTAAGGCAACAAAATATGAAAAATGCCAAGGGGGTGAATACTTTCGCAAGCTGCTGTAAATGGCATGGAACATAAGTACAAAACAATTGTACTGCTCTCTTTCGCTGTATGATCTCAGGACCTATTCAATCCAAAACCTGATCCGTATCTGAACAGTCTTTCTGTAGACCTACATTCCACTCAGCTATATACCCTAAAAGGTCAACAACATATGATTACTCTGTCTGTAAACTGGCACGGCCACAAATGCAATTTAAATGTTATTGTAGTGGAGCTAGATTGTCCTAGATTTATCTCGGTCTTGTCAGCCTTTATCTCTGAAAACATCAAATTCCATATACAAAAGAGTAGAGCATTTGCAATTTTGATTTTCCCCTCTACTTTCTCCTTGTCCCTCAGTATTGTCATTCTATAGTCTAATTGAAGATCAGTGTTGGTTTCCATTCCCTCTCAGTATTGTCATTCTATAGTCTAATTGAAGATCAGTGTTGGTTTCCATCCCCTCTCAGTATTGTCATTCTATAGTCTAATTGAAGATCAGTGTTGGTTACCTTGTCACTGGGCTGCTTTCTAACAGACAGTTGAACACATCGGAAAATATAAAACCTTGATTTGATTTAATCATGAAGGACTTCCTGCTAGATGGGATGTCACGACCATCTATAGGGATTCTTTGGTCTAAAAGTTTGTTTTTAAATGTTACATATTTACTTGATTGGATGCTCAAGAGGACGAACACAGTCACACATAAATCTGGGTTGTGTTCCATTCTGAATTGAGTTGTGAATTGCTCTTTAATTCCAATTTAAACATTGAATTGTTATTATTTTGAATTGGCCACACCCCACAAGTAGCGTCATTTGAATTGAATTTGAATTAAAGGAAGTAGAATTTAGTTCAGTGAAAGATTTATTCTACACGTCACTATAGACATATTTATCTTGACATCATGTATGCTTACCACTACCACGAAGCATGAGGTTGAACATTTTCTCCTAAAACCATTTTTTATATTTACAGTGGTCTGGAAATATTTGAAGATCATGTTATGAGCTCTCCACAATAATTCATAATACCCTAAATGTTTTTAAATCTAAGAACAAATGAAGTACTCAGAATGCATTAGAGAAACACTACAGTATTGAAGGGAACAATCTAACATCTCATGACAAAGAAAAATACTGTTTGACAAACTAATATTTGAAATGGTATGTGTATTCATTGCATGATTAAGTGGCATACTCTTTTGATAAAAATATATCAAATTAATGAGACTAATGTTTCAAGTTTCAGTTAAATCGGTTTGAATTAAATTATACTTCCTTCAATTCAAATTCTGCTTCCTGTGGGATGTGGCCAATTCAAATTCAGCATGCAGTATTCTCTGGTCTTACATGATCTCCACAGAAAATATTTTATTTTTGATAACATTGTATACCATCATCGTAAAGCGTTTCATGACAATTAATTATGTCCCAACACACTGGATAATATGTTTAGTTTAGTCCTTGAATCGTTATGCCCTATCTGTTATAGTTTACATTTTAGTAATTTAGCAGACGCTCCTATCCAGAGGGAATTACACTTAGTGCCATCATCATAAGATAGCTAGGTGGGACAACCACATTTCACAGGGATAGAAAGTACATTCTTCTTCAATAATAGGGTGGGGCAGCTCCTCTTTCTGTTCCGTAGGCCAAGTTCCGTTGCCTTTAGTGGATGTAAGCTTCGACTGGAAGCCAGTAGTGTGGGTGGAGGAGTGGGGTGACATAAGAGAACTTGGAAAGGTTGAAATCCAAGTGGACTGCAGAGTTCTGGATAAGTTGCAGGGGTTTGATGGCACAAGCGGAGAGCCTAGCCAACAGCGAGTTGTAGTAGTCCAGACGGGAGAGGACAAGTGCCTGGATTAGGACCTGCGCCACTTGTCGAGTTTGACCTTGAGGTGGTGGGCCGACATCCAAGTTAAGATACTGTATCTGCCAGACACACAGAGATGCGTGTCGCCACCTGTGTGTCAGAAGGGGGGGGGGGGGGGGTTGAGTGTCATCCGCATAGCAAATTACAGGAGAGACCATATGACAAAGCCAAGTGACTTGGTGTATAGAGAGAAAAAGAGAGGGCCTAGAACTGAGCCCTGGGGGACACCAGTAGTGAGAGTATGTGGTGCAGATGTAATGGGTTGAAAACAAAGTCATTAAAAACAGACCTTTTTTTACCAGTTTATATGTTTGTATTAATCTAAATTGTATATTCTACATGCTTTAGCATTAGTAGTCCATCAGGCCAATAGATGGCGCTGTTGCACTGTGGTAGTAAGTGAAACAGCAAGTTCTGGCCAAGCGAAAGCACCATTATTCAGAGTAAAGAAAGCGCCAGAACTTTGAAGACGTAGACTTGTGTCTGTTCTTGTTACTATTAACGGTACGGTAGCAGTCAAAAGTTTGGACACACCTACTCATTCAAGGGTTTTTCTTTATTTTGACTATTTTCTACATTGTAGAATAATAGTGAAGACATCATAACCATGAAATAGCACATATGGAATCATGTAGTAACCAACAACAACCAAAAGTATTAAACCTAAATATTATGCATTTGAGATTATTCAAAGTAGACACACTTTGCATTGATGACAGCTTTGCACACTCTTGACATTCTCTCAACCAGCTTAATGAGGTAGTCACCTAGAATGCATTTCAATTAACAGGAGTGCCTTAAAAGTTAATTTGTGGAATTTCTTCCTTCTTAATGCATTTGAGCCAATCAGTTGTGTTGTGACAAGGTAGGGGTGGTATACAGAAGATAGCCCTATTTGGTAAAAGACCAGGTCCATATTATTGCCAAAACAGCTCAAATAAGCAAAGAGAAATGACAGTACATCAATACTTTAAGACATGAAGGTCAGTCAATTCAGAGAATATCAAGAACTTTGAAAGTTTCTTCAAGTGCAGTCGCAAAAAACATGAAGCGCTATGATGAAACTGGCTCTCATGAGGACCGCTTCAGGAAAGGAAGACCCAGAGTTACCTCTGCTGCAGAGGATAAGTTCGTTAGAGTTACCAATCTCAGAAGTTCAAGTAACAGACATCAACATCAACTGTTCGGAGGAGACTGTGTGAATCAGGCCTTCATGGTTGAATTGCTGCTAAGAAACCACTACTAAAGGACATCAATAATAAGACACTTCCTTTGGCCAAGAAACACGAGCAACAGACATTAGACCAGTGGAAATCTGTCCTTTGGTCTGATGAATGCAAATTTGAGATGTTTGGTTCCAACCGCCATGTCTTTGTGAGGCGCAGAATAGGTGAACGGATTATCTCCTCCTTATGTGTGGTTCCCACCATGAAGCATGGAGGAGGAAGTGTGATGGTGCTCGGCTGGTGACACTGTCAGTGATTTATTAGCATTCCCCAGCGATACGCCATCCCATCTGGTTTGTGCTTAGTGAGACTATAATTTGTTTTTCAACAGGACAATCACCCAACACACCTCAAGGCTGTGTAAGGGCTATTTGACGAAGGAGAGTGATGGAGTGGTACATCAGATCACCCGACCTCAACCCTATTGAAATGGTTTGGGATGAGTCGGAGAGTGAAGGAAAAGCAGCCAACAAGTGCTCAGCATATGTGGGAACTCCAAGACAAGCATTCCAGGTGAAACTGTTTGAGAGAATGCTGAGAGTTCAAAGCTGTCAAGGCAACGGTTGGCTACTTTGAAGAATCTCCAATATATTTTGACTTGTTTAACACTTTTTTGGTTACTACGTGATTCCATATGTGCTATTTCATAGTCGATGTCTTCACTATTTTTGTACGACGTAGAAAATAAAAATACATACTGTATGAATGTGAAATACGTTTTGGTTTTCACGTGAAAGTAAGACCATGTAATTTGTGGAACCTTTTTTGAATTCTGCTTTAGGTAAAGGATATTTATGTTGTGTAATTTAATGTGTGCACTTCTTTGTACTTAAAACATTCACAAACAAGAAAATAGACAATTGAACAAGAGAAAAAAACATTGAGAATAAAGAAAGTCAGAAATTAGCAGACGTAAACGTGTGTCCGTTCTTTTTACAATTACAGGCCACCTCAGCTACAGACTGAGGCCGGTAACACACAGAGATACTCTGCATCACCTGGTCAGAGCAACCTGCCAGGTAGGATGCAATCCAAGAGTGTGCAGATCCTGAGATGACCGAGCCCTGGGAGAGTGGAAAGGAGGATCTGATGGTTCACGGTGTCCTAGACAGCCGATAGATCTAGGAGGATGAGAACAGAGGAGAGAGAGTCAGCTTTGGCAGTGCGGAGAGCCCCCGTGACAAAGAAAAAGGAAAGGGACGGGGGGGATACCTAGGTAGTTTTGCAACTGAATGCCTTCAACTGAAATGTGTTTTCTGCATTTAACCCAATCCCTCTGAATCAGAGGGGTTCAGGGGGCTGCCTTAAATCAACATCCAGGTCGTCAGCGCCCGGGGAACAGTGCGTTAACTGCTTCGCTCAGAGGCAGAACAGATTTTTACCTTGTCAGCTCTGGGATTCGATCCAGCAACCTTCCGGTTACTGGCCCAACGCTCTAACCACTAGGCTACCTGCCTTGCAGTCTCTGTTGAGTGACCCGTCTTGAAGCCTGACTGGATAGGATCAAGAAGATTGTTCTGAGAGATAACGAGAAAGTTGATCAGAGACAGCATGCTCAAGTGTTTTGGAAAGAAAAGGGAGGCAGGTCTATAGTTTGACGTCAGAGGAGTCAAGTGTTGGTTTCTTGAGGGGAGCGGCTCAGGCCATTTTAAAGTCCGAGGGGGGCGCAGCAAATGGTCAGGGATGAGTTGATGAGGGAAGTGAGGAATGGGAGAAGGTCTCCAGAGATGGTCTGTAGAAGGGAGGTGAATGGGGGTTGTCGGTCAATGAATAGGGAAGTTCTGTTTAAAGTGGTAGAAAGTGGCTTTAGCAGCAGATACAGAGGAAGAGAAGGTTCAGACGAGGGAGTGAAAGGATGATAGGGACTCCGGAACTTGAGTTTTCCTCAGTTTTTCGCTCAGCTGCCCGCAGCCCTGTTCTGTAAACTCGCAATGAGTCAGCCATGGAGCAGGAAAGGTGGGCCGAGCCGGGCGGGAGGAAAGGGGACAGCGCAAGTCATAGGTTGAGGAAAGGGAGGAGAGTAGGGACGAAGAGGCAGAATCAGGAGAGAGGAGGATTTAGCAGAAGGGAGTGATGATAGGATAGACGAGGAGAGAGTAGTGGGAGAGAGAAGATTGCGACGGTGTATGACCATCTGGGTAGGGGCTGAGTGGTTAGGGTTAGAGGAAAGATAGACAGAAAAGGAAAACAAAGTAGTGATCAGAGACCTGGAGGGGGGTTGCAGTGTGATTAGTAGGAGAACAGCCTCGAGTAAAGATGAGGTGAAGTGTATTGCCTGCCTTGTGAGTTGGAGGGGATTGGGAAAGGGTGAGGTCAAAAGAGTCAAGGAAGGGAAAAATGAATCAAAAAGCCAGACGTCGCCAGATTGAAGTCGCCAAGTACGAAGAGTGGTGAGCCATCGTTGGGAAATTAGCTTATCAAGGTGTCAAGCTCATTGAGGAACTCTCCCAGGGCACCTGGTGGGCGATAGATGAGATGGACAGGTGAAAGAGGGAGAGAAGAGAAAATCTCCAGAGAAATGAGTAGACCTGTGCCGTCACCACGGCGACCAGATACTCTCGGACTATGAGAGAAAACGTCATCAGATGAAGAAAGGCTACCTGGAGTAGCAGTGTTCTCTGGGGTGATCCATGTTTCCATCAGGGCCAAAACAATGAAAAAGGGACTGAAGGGCAGCGTAGGCTGAGATGAACTAAGTGTTCCTGACCTGCAGATCGGCAGTTCCAAATGTTGCCAGAGACCAGGAATTCCACATGGGCTGTGAGCGCAGGGTACACTAAATTAGAAGGGTTGCAGCCAAGGGGTGGGGAGTGTCTGGAAAGCCTACAGGGAGAGGAGTGAACAGGTATAGAAAACACAGTTGACAAAGCTGCAAAAGAGCAAAATGAGATGATCATAAAACAACTAGATAAGATAATGAAGTGAGAGAGTGGTGAGGAGCCCCTCCCTCCCTTCCTCCCTTCCTTCCTTCCTTCCTTCCTTCCTTCCTTCCTTCCTTCCTTCCTTCCTTCCTTCACCAACTCGACAGAACCGTCACAATTTTGCAACAAAACTGCCGCTGATAAACCAAGGGAGACTGAAGTACTAACACTAATTGCTAATTGCCTAGCAAAGGTGGAGAGCACACCTCCCTGTGCTAATTGCTGATTGCCTAGGAGAGGTGGAGAGCCCACCTCCCTGTACTAATTGCTGATTGCCTAGGAGAGGTGAAACCACTCCCCCTCCAATACTGCCACTGATTATCAAAACAAGTCTTTCAAATCAGTTTTAAAATATGTTCAGTGATCAATTGAGATCAAAGGAAACATAAAGTCTACAGCGATGCTCTCTTTGGAGGGAGCGTCGCTTCTCATCTCCATTCATCACCTCCCAAGGTGAAGGAGCCACCATACCTCCAACGACTGCTACTCTTCTTAGAGATAACCCTTCTGCATATTATCCAACACTTATTTATGGTTTAGTGAGCAGGTCACTCCCCCTGCTTGCTGTAACAGCTGCTGAAACGCTGAACCCCCCCCCCACCCTCCCTCTCTAAACCGGGTTCTGAAGACTATGTGGTGGTCTCAAATGGGACCCTATTCCCTATTTAGTGCACTACTTTTAAGCAGGGCCCATAGGGAATGCCATAGGGATCTGGGCAAAAGTAGTGCACTTAAATAGGGAATAGGATGCCATTTGTGACACATATTCTCTGGTGCTGCTTGCTGTCAGTTTCCCCCTCTGCTTATGAGTCTTGGTGGTAACCTCCAGGTCTGCCGCTGCCGGGGTCACATTAATCATTTACTCTTTAAATTTAGCCCTGTTCTGACATTTAAGATGTTTGATGCCCAAGGGCTTCCTCTTAACAGAGTAGATAGTGTTCTTTTCCCCAGTGCATCATCTGATAAAGTACAAAATGGAGACAGTGTAGTTGATATTAAATCCCCTTTTCTTTTTTCTTTTTTACACCTCTGATATCCCTTCATGCGCCGTAGATACTTAAATCCCATGTGTTAATTGTTTGTGACTGACGCCAAGTGATGTACTGTGAAGATGAGGATGTAAACATAATGTAAACATAATGTAGTGACACATTATGATTATTCTTGTATAACCTTAATCCAGTATCATTTATCCTGCTCGTTGCTAAACTAATTGATGTGTATCTACTCATGTAAAACATCAACTAAAGGTTAAGTGTTTACATTACTTTTAATTAAAATACTTTGTTTGTAATTATAGTTTTATTAGAATTCCATATGTGATTCCATATGTGCTATTTCATAGTCGATGTCTTCACTATTTTTGTACGACGTAGAAAATAAAAATACATACTGTATGAATGTGAAATACGTTTTGGTTTTCACGTGAAAGTAAGACCATGTAATTTGTGGAACCTTTTTTGAATTCTGCTTTAGGTAAAGGATATTTATGTTGTGTAATTTAATGTGTGCACTTCTTTGTACTTAAAACATTCACAAACAAGAAAATAGACAATTGAACAAGAGAAAAAAACATTGAGAATAAAGAAAGTCAGAAATTAGCAGACGTAAACGTGTGTCCGTTCTTTTTACAATTACAGGCCACCTCAGCTACAGACTGAGGCCGGTAACACACAGAGATACTCTGCATCACCTGGTCAGAGCAACCTGCCAGGTAGGATGCAATCCAAGAGTGTGCAGATCCTGAGATGACCGAGCCCTGGGAGAGTGGAAAGGAGGATCTGATGGTTCACGGTGTCCTAGACAGCCGATAGATCTAGGAGGATGAGAACAGAGGAGAGAGAGTCAGCTTTGGCAGTGCGGAGAGCCCCCGTGACAAAGAAAAAGGAAAGGGACGGGGGGGATACCTAGGTAGTTTTGCAACTGAATGCCTTCAACTGAAATGTGTTTTCTGCATTTAACCCAATCCCTCTGAATCAGAGGGGTTCAGGGGGCTGCCTTAAATCAACATCCAGGTCGTCAGCGCCCGGGGAACAGTGCGTTAACTGCTTCGCTCAGAGGCAGAACAGATTTTTACCTTGTCAGCTCTGGGATTCGATCCAGCAACCTTCCGGTTACTGGTGTAACCAGTAACCGGAAGGGTTACAGGGTTATAGGGAATGCCATAGGGATCTGGGCAAAAGTAGTGCACTTAAATAGGGAATAGGATGCCATTTGTGACACATATTCTCTGGTGCTGCTTGCTGTCAGTTTCCCCCTCTGCTTATGAGTCTTGGTGGTAACCTCCAGGTCTGCCGCTGCCGGGGTCACATTAATCATTTACTCTTTAAATTTAGCCCTGTTCTGACATTTAAGATGTTTGATGCCCAAGGGCTTCCTCTTAACAGAGTAGATAGTGTTCTTTTCCCCAGTGCATCATCTGATAAAGTACAAAATGGAGACAGTGTAGTTGATATTAAATCCCCTTTTCTTTTTTCTTTTTTACACCTCTGATATCCCTTCATGCGCCGTAGATACTTAAATCCCATGTGTTAATTGTTTGTGACTGACGCCAAGTGATGTACTGTGAAGATGAGGATGTAAACATAATGTAAACATAATGTAGTGACACATTATGATTATTCTTGTATAACCTTAATCCAGTATCATTTATCCTGCTCGTTGCTAAACTAATTGATGTGTATCTACTCATGTAAAACATCAACTAAAGGTTAAGTGTTTACATTACTTTTAATTAAAATACTTTGTTTGTAATTATAGTTTTATTAGAAGGTTTAGTGGTTCATACAGAAACAAATGATTACTTACCCAAAACATGTTTAAGCATTTCGCTACACCCGCGAAAACATCTCCTAAACACGTGTATGTGACCAATAAAATTGCATTTGATTTGATGTACATGATGTTGACGTTGAATTGTTAAATTCCACTTCTCATGTACGGCTTACACCTGATTCCCAACGTTTAATCCTCTCTTATGATACACAGAGGAGAGTATCTTATTTTCTGGCATAATAAGAGTGATTTAGGTCTTCTAACCACTAAGCAGAGATGAAACCAAATAAGGTGTGTATTCTATCCGTATCGCATGAAGATGTTAAAATGTTAAGGTCCTTTCTGATAGAACTGACCTTGTGCTGCGTTTACCGTTGAATGCAGTCTCTGCGACCGCGGGAACATTGCCTTTAAATTGTCAATCGTGCTATAAACATCATCTTCAACTCTTACGGTTTGAATAAAGCCCTAATTTAATGGAGCCGTTCAATATCTTCGACCCGTCTGACAACGTCAATATGAGCCAGTTCCCTTCTCACCATCATCACCATTCCTTTCAGTTGTCTAGTCCACCGTCTGTCATCTCCACAACCTCCTTCAACAGGACTTTTCCTTTTTAAAAGACTTTTGTCTTTGAATGTTTTTAACTTTCGCATCTTTTTTTGCATCTGATCTGACTTTTTTTTGGTCTTTTCTTCAAGGACAGTTGAAGTCTTCCTGCTGCCAAGAACTGTCAGAGATTTCGCATCGCGGTTTCAAAAGGTGAGAGGACACCAATTAGAATGCAATCCCCGGCCATGAGCCAGTGGCACAGCTTGCCACAGGAAGTGGGATGCCTGACTTCCTGCGAGGGGTCACAGCTGTTGGTGGAACGGCTGAGAGGCTGCCACTGCCAACCAATACGTGAACCGTTTAACGTCGAAGCAGGGTGAGGAAGCAGGGTGACACTCATTTGAATCGCAAAGAAGGGGGGAAAAAAAGTGTCTCAATGTCACCAATAAATTTACATGATTTCATAACATCTGCCACAGGACTTTGGTGGAATTAGAGGAGCATGTAGATGTCAAAAGAGTTCAGGGGGAGGCACAACTGGAAGTGTTGAGCACTTGGCAGCAAAAGTTTCTTGACTCTCGTTCACAGTGGAAGTATCCTTAGAAGCAGCACTAGTTCTGTATATGATACTGAGACAGATAAACTTTTGCTGCCTTTTTGGTATAAAGAACAACAAGTAGTGCTGAGCAATTAGATATTTTTGAGGTCTGTTCGATTACGGTTTGATTATTATAATTTTTTTTTAAAGAACAGATTTTTTTGTTTTGATTTGTTTTGTTTATTAAACATGCATTATGTAGGTAAAAGTCTCAGGATGGTAGTGACTGTCCATTGCTGCTTATTTATTAACCATCATTGATTCACATTATTTTAATACATTTCAGTTGTTGTGTACATTACATTTGGTTTATTTGATGACTTTATTGAAGATGTTGCCTATGCTGTCTGACAACATCACTATTTTGTAGTTATTCAAAGTAAATAAGGCCTACTTTTATGACTTCTGAATGACATCTATCAAACACTTAGATCTTGGTAGAGATACCTCCCAAAGCAACAACTGCTCACCATATCCCCTCACAATCCCACATTATTTAGTCTCTTCCTTAGGCGGTATTAAAGAAACACACAGACCGGCATTGTAGTAAAGTACCACGTTTTTCTGTGCTAAACTATGTAAAATATTAACCTGTTGGAAACTACAACTCCCTACTACAACAAACAATTTGGCCTGAATCTGATTTGTCTCTAGAGAAACTGTGCAATGAGCGCATTGAGTTAAAAAAATAAATAATAATTTAACCAACATCGGTCAATTAGTTATTTAAAAAACTAAAAAATAACTGACATTTCAATTAACCGCTCAGCACTAGCACGTTATCATTTGAAACGTTGCTAAATGTAAACTTGTTCTTCAAGATAATGAAAAATAACTTTTTGTGTTTATTAAGGCATTTCCTCTGTGTCTGGACGTGATAATCTTTACCTGAGGTGAACCACTGGAAGTGTGTCAGGGATGAACACGGTGTGGGATTGGCTCCTGCTATGAGCAGCTGTCTGACTATGCCCATATATGGCTCAACCCAATTAGGTTTTACTGATCGCCAGTCACTCTGCTGCCACACAGTCAAAACCATTAATCTCTCTGCCTGAGTGCTTGGCCATGTGTTAACAGCCTGGTCCCAACTCACTGTTCAACTGTCTGACCATCTCACACAAAACTATGCCCAATCCTCCTGATTTACAGTGCATTCGGAAAGTATTCAGACCCCTTGACTTTTTCCACATTGTGTTACTTTACAGCCTTATTCTAAAATTGATTATATTGTTGTTGTTTTTACTCATCATTCTACACACAATACCCCATAATGACAAGGCAAAAACTGCAAATCTGTTAAGAATAAAAAACTTAAATATCACATTTACATAAGTATTCAGATCCTTTACTCAGTACTTTGTTGAAGCACCTTTGGCAGCGATTACAGCCTCGAGTCTTACTGGGTATGACGTTACATGCTTGGCATACCTGTATTTGGGGAGTTTCTCCCATTCTTCTCTGCAGATCCTCTCAAGCTCTGTCAGGTTGGATGGAGAGCGTCGCTGCACAGCTATTTTCAGTTCTCTCCAGAGATGTTAGATCGGGTTAAAGTCTGGGCTCTGGCTGGACTGCTGAAGGACATTTAGAGACTTGTCCCGAAGCAACTCCTGCGTCGTCCCGGCTGTGTTCTTAAGGTCGTTGTCCTGTTGGAAGGTGAACCGTCACCCTAGTCTGAGGTCCTGAGCGCTCTGGGGCAGGTTCTCATCATGGATCTCTCCGTACTTTGCTCCGTTCATCTTTCCCACAATCCTGACTAGTCTTCCAGACCCTGCTACTGAAGAACATCCCTACAGCATGATGCTGCCACCACCATGCTTCACCGTAGGGATGGTGCCAGGTTTCCTCCAGACGTGACGCTTGGCATTCAGGTCAAAGAGTTCAATCTTGTTTTTATCAGTAACAGGAATCAAGGTAAGACCCAGATGCAGACATGTCAAATTGACAATGGTTTAATATACCAACAGGGGCAGGCAATAGACCGGTCAAGACAGGCAGGGGTCAGTAAACCAGAGGTGGGGCAACGGTACCGGACGGCAGGCAGGCTCAGGGTCAAGGTAGGCAGGGGTCAATAAACCAGAGTTGGGGCAAAGGTACAGGTCGGCAGGCAGGCTCAGGGTCAAGGCAGGCAGGGGTCAGTAAACCAGAGGTGGGGCAAAGGTACAGGTCGGCAGGCAGGCTCAGGGTCAAGGCAGGCAGGGGTCAGTAAACCAGAGGTGGGGCAACGGTACAGGTCGGCAGGCAGGATCAGTGTCAAGGCAGGCAGGAGGGGTCAGTAAACCAGAGGTGGGGCAACGGTACAGTTCGGCAGGCAGGCTCAGGGTCAGGGTAGGCAGGGGTCAGTAAACCAGAGGTGGGGCAAAGGTACAGGTCGGCAGGCAGGCTCAGGGTCAAGGTAGGCAGGGGTCAATAAACCAGAGGTGGGGCAAAGGTACAGGTCGGCAGGCAGGCTCAGGGTCAGGGTAGGCAGGGGTCAGTAAACCAGAGTTGGGGCAAAGGTACAGGTCGGCAGGCAGGATCAGAGTCAGGGTCAGGCAGATTGGTCAGGCAGGTGGGCTCAGAGTCAGGACAGGCAAGGATCAAAACCAGGAGTGAGAGAAAAAGAGAGAGTGGGAAAAGCAGGAGCAGATAACAAAGACGCTGGTTGACAAACAAGACGAACGGGCAAACAGAGAACACAGGTATAATACACAGACGGGCGAAACCTGGAAGGGGGTGGAGACAATCACAAGGACAGGTGAAACAGATAAGGGTGTGACAATCAGACCAGAGAATCTTGTCTTTCATGGTCTGAGAGTCCTTTAGGTGCCTCCTTTTGGCAAACTCCAAGCGGGCTTTCACGTGCCTTTTACTGAGGAGTGACTTCCGTCTGAGCACTCTACAAAAAAGGCCTTATTGGTGGAGTGATGGTTGTCCTTCTGGAAGGTTCTCCCATGTCCACAAAGGAACTCTAGAGCTCTGTCACCTCCTTGACCAAAGCCATTCTCCCTGATTGCTCAGTTTGGTCAGGTGGCCAGCTCTAGGAAGATTCTGGGTTGTTCCAATCTTCTTCCATTTAAGAATGATGGAGGCCACTGTGTTCTTGGGGACCTTCAATCCTGCAGACATTTTTTTGTAGCCTTCCCTAGATCTGTGCCTCGACACAATCTTGTCTCGGATCTCTACGGACAGTTACTTTGACCTCATGGCTTGGTTTTTGCTCTGAAAGCACCGTCAACTGTGGGACCTTATACAGGCATGTGTGTGTACTTCCAAATCATGTCCAATCAATTGAATTCACTCTCAAAATTACAATTATTCATCGAGAAACAAATATACTTGATGTTTTGAGTCTGTCGAATCTTAAATTATATTAAAATAAAATCAAACTTAAGTCTAGAAGAAAACAAACAAATTTAGATTTGAGTGTAATTCCCCTTTAATTAAATATAGTGTGCCATATAATGTGTTGGTTCTGTACTCCTGCTGACCTCAGACAAACCAGAACCCCTCAGACACACAGCTAAAATGTCAAACCCTCTCCAGGGGGTTGATGCCAGTAGCAACACCTTGAGACTGAAGGGGGTTAAAGTGTGTACAGTATGGCGTTGTGTATGTCCTCAATGTTTAAAGTAATTGTTGTCGGTTGTGCATAATCAGTGTGGAAGATATTGTATTTTGTGAATTTACTACTTTGTGTTTACAGTGCCATAACGTGAGTAGATACTGTGACTTAAAAGTGATATAACATGGTACTGTGACTAACATGGTACAGTGATATAACATGGTACTGTGACTTAACAGTGATATAAGATGGTACTGTGACTTAACAGTGATATAACATGGTACTGTGACTAGCATGGTACAGTGATATAACATGGTACTGTGACTTAACAGTGATATAACATGGTACTGTGACTTAACAGTGATATAACATGGTACTGTGACTAACATGGTACAGTGATATAACATGGTACTGTGACTTAACACTCATATATCATGGTACTGTGACTAACATGACACAGTGATATAACATGGTACTGTGATATAACATGGTACTGTGATATAACATGGCACTGTGACTTAACAGTGATATAACATGGTACTGTGACTTAACAGTGATATAACATGGTACTGTGACTTAACAGTGATATAACATGGTACAGTGAAAAACATGTTACTGTGACTTAACAGTGATATAACATGGTACTGTGACTTAACAGTGATATAACATGGTACTGTGATATAACATGGTACTGTGACTTAACAGTGATATAACATGGTACTGTGACTTAACAGTGATATAACATGGTACAGTGATATAACATGGTACTGTGACTTAACAGTGATATAACATGGTACTGTGACTTAACAGTGATATATCATGGTACTGTGACTTAACAGTGATATAACATGGTACTGTGATATAACATGGTACTGTGACTTAACAGTGATATAACATGGTACTGTGACTTAACAGTGATATAACATGGCACTGTGACTTAACAGTGATATAACATGGTACTGTGATATAACATGTTACTGTGACTTAACAGTGATATAACATGGTACTGTGACTTAACAGTGATATAACATGGTACTGTGATATAACATGGTACTGTGACTTAACAGTGATATAACATGGTACAGTGATATAACATGGTACTGTGACTTAACAGTGATATATCATGGTACTGTGACTTAACAGTGATATAACATGGTACAGTGATATAACATGGTACTGTGACTTAACAGTGATATATCATGGTACTGTGACTTAACAGTGATATAACATGGTACAGTGATATAACATGGTACTGTGACTTAACAGTGATATAACATGGTACTGTGATATAACATGGTACTGTGACTTAACAGTGATATATCATGGTACTGTGACTTAACAGTGATATATCATGGTACTGTGACTTAACAGTGATATAACATGGTACAGTGAAAAACATTTTACTGTGACTTAACAGTGATATAACATGGTACTGTGACTTAACAGTGATATAACATGGTACTGTGACTTAACAGTGATATAACATGGTACTATGACTTAACAGTGATATAACATGGTACTGTGACTTAACAGTGATATAACATGGTACTGTGACTTAACAGTGATATAACATGGTACTATGACTTAACAGTGATATAACATGGTACTGTGACTTAACAGTGATATAACATGGTACTGTGACTAACATGGTACTGGACACAGCCCTTAGCAGTGATATAACATGGTACTGTGACTAACATGGTACTGGACACAGCCCTTAGCAGTGATATAACATGGTACTGTGACTTAACAGTGATATAACATGGTACTGGACACAGCCCTTAACAGGGGTATAACATGGTACTGGACACAGCCCTTAGCAGTGGTATAACATGGTACTGTGACTAACATGGTACTGGACACAGCCCTTAGCAGTGGTATAACATGGTACTGGACACAGCCCTTAGCAGTGGTATAACATGGTACTGGACACAGCCCTTAGCAGTGGTATAACATGGTACTGTGACTAACATGGTACTGGACACAGCCCTTAACAGTGGTATATTGGCCATATACCACAAACCCCCGAGGTGCCTTATTGGTATTATAAACTGGCTACCAATGTAATTAGAGCAGTAAAAATACATGTTTTGTCACACCCGTAGTATACGGTCCGATGTCAACCAGTCAACATTCAGGGCTTTAACCACCAAGCGTATAATGTGATAACAGATACAGTGACTTAACGTAATTCATTTGGATTTAAATGAATTTCAATGATAGTAATTGATACGGAAAATGATTGTACCTCAAACAGTGGCATTGCGCAGTACTGTCTGTTAGTGTCTCTAGTGTGTGATCAGTACTGTGAATTTCTGTTGTTGTCTCTTGTGTGTGATCAGTACTGTGAACTTCTGTCATTGTCTCTAGTGTGTGATCTTTAAACAGGAGACAGTTTGCGTTATGTGGCATTAGTAAAAGAATTAGGAAACATGATTTATGCTTGCAAGACATTCTTCATTTGACCAAATTAGTTTCTGTTCCCTTGCCGAACAATCTCAGAGAACAAAAAGGCCTCACTAAACTGGAACTGTGGGACCCTGTTATTCAGAATCTGATTAAGCCACTGTTCCTAAATTAACATTAGGTGTGTGTTCCAAATAGCACCCTATTCCCTATATAGTGCACTGCTTTTGACCAAAACCCTATCAAAAGTAGTGCACTACATAGGGAATAGGGTGCTATTTTGGGAAAGAGACTAGACCTGGTTCTCTATTGATTCCACTGCATTATCAATGTTAATCACACTGCTAGCCAGCCAATCAGGGTGGTAATAACTAAATAATGACTTTTTGTTTCATTGATGCCTTTGATTGAGACAAAAACAAAAAGGATACTCCGGGGGTATCGATCTGTGTTTGAAATAAATCTGTTGGAATTCATCTTTTTGCTGCCTGACGCTCCAGGCTACTAGTTTAAGCGACGTGCTACTGAATCACCCGGGGTGTGTCCCGAATGGTGTTTATTCCCTATATAGCTGCTACGGCCCGGTCAAAAGGTAGTGTGCACTATTAAGGAAATAGGGTGCCATTTGGAACGTAAACATGTTTTTTTTTTTTTTATCTTCCCTCTCCGTCATGGCTCACTTGAACAATGGTCTTAGTATAACACGGCTGGTTAAACTGCTGGTTCAGGAGGATGGACAGGTTACAGCTGGTTATACTGCTGGTTCAGGAGGATGGACATGTTACGGCTGGTTAAACTGCTGGTTCAGGAGGATGGACAGGTTACGGCTGGTTATACTGCTGGTTCAGGAGGATGGACAGGTTACGGCTGGTTAAACTGCTGGTTCAGGAGGATGGACAGGTTACGGCTGGTTAAACTGCTGGTTCAGGAGGATGGACAGGTTACGGCTGGTTAAACTGCTGGTTCAGGAGGATGGACAGGTTACGGCTGGTTAAACTGCTGGTTCAGGAGGATGGACAGGTTACGGCTGGTTAAACTGCTGGTTCAGGAGGATGGACAGGTTACGGCTGGTTAAACTGCTGGTTCAGGAGGATGGACAGGTTAAGGCTGGTTAAACTGCTGGTTCAGGAGGATGGACAGGTTACGGCTGGTTAAACTGCTGGTTCAGGAAGATGGACAGGTTACGGCTGGTTAAACTGCTGGTTCAGGAAGATGGGCAGGTTATGGATGGGTTACTCTGGTTCAGGAAGATGGACAGGTTACGGGTGGGTTACTCTGGTTCAGGAAGATGGACAGGTTACGAGTGGGTTACTCTGGTTTCTGAAGATGGACAGGTTACGGGTGGGTTACTCTAGTTCAGGAAGATGGACAGGTTACGGGTGGGTTACTCTGGTTCAGGAAGATGGACAGGTTACGGGTGGGTTACTCTGGTTCAGGAAGATGGGCAGGTTACGGGTGGGTTACTATGGTTCAGGAAGATGGACAGGTTACGGGTGGGTTACTCTGGTTACTGAAGATGGACAGGTTACGGGTGGGTTATTCTGGTTACTGAAGATGGACAGGTTACGGGTGGGTTACTCTGGTTACTGAAGATGGACAGGTTACGGGTGGATTACTCTGGTTCAGGAAGATGGACAGGTTACAGGTGGGTTACTCTGGTTTCTGAAGATGGAGAGGTTACGGGTGGGTTTCTCTGGTTACTGAAGATGGACAGGTTACGGGTGGGTTACTCTGGATACTGAAGATGGACAGGTTACGGGTGGGTTACTCTGGTTACTGAAGATGGACAGGTTACGGGTGGGTTACTCTGGTTACTGAAGATGGACAGGTTACGGGTGGGTTACTCTGGTTACTGAAGATGGGCAGGTTACGGGTGGGTTACTCTGGTTCAGGAAGATGGGCAGGTTATTGGTGGGTTACTCTGGTTCAGGAAGATGGGCAGGTTATGGGTGGGTTACTCTGGTTCAGGAAGATGGACAGGTTACGGGTGGGTTACTCTGGTTACTGAAGATGGACAGGTTACGGGTGGGTTACTCTGGTTTCTGAAGATGGACAGGTTACGGGTGGGTTACTCTGGTTCAGGAAGATGGACAGGTTACGGTTGGTTAAACTGCTGGTTCAGGAAGATGGGCAGGTTATGGGTGGGTTACTCTGGTTCAGGAAGATGGACAGGTTACGGGTGGGTTACTCTGGTTCAGGAAGATGGACAGGTTACGAGTGGGTTACTCTGGTTCAGGAAGATGGACAGTTTACGGGTGGGTTACTCTGGTTCAGGAAGATGGGCAGGTTACGGGTGGGTTACTCTGGTTCAGGAAGATGGACAGGTTACGGGTGGGTTACTCTGGTTCAGGAAGATGGACAGGTTACGAGTGGGTTACTCTGGTTCAGGAAGATGGACAGGTTATGGGTGGGTTACTCTGGTTCAGGAAGATGGGCAGGTTATGGGTGGGTTACTCTAGTTCAGGAAGATGGACAGTTTACGGGTGGGTTACTCTGGTTCAGGAAGATGGGCAGGTTACGGGTGGGTTACTCTAGTTCAGGAAGATGGACAGGTTACGGTTGGTTAAACTGCTGGTTCAGGAAGATGGGCAGGTTATGAGTGGGTTACTCTAGTTCAGGAAGATGGACAGTTTACGGGTGGGTTACTCTGGTTCAGGAAGATGGGCAGGTTACGGGTGGGTTACTCTAGTTCAGGAAGATGGATAGGTTACGGTTGGTTAAACTGCTGGTTCAGGAAGATGGGCAGGTGATGGGTGGGTTACTCTGGTTCAGGAAGATGGGCAGGTTACGGGTGGGTTACTCTAGTTCAGGAAGATGGACAGGTTATGGGTGGGTTACTCTGGTTACTGAAGATGGGCAGGTTACAGGTAGGTTACTCTGGTTTCTGAAGATGGCCAGGTTACAGGTGAGTTACTCTGGTTCAAGAAGATGGGCAGGTTATGGGTGGGTTACTCTGGTTACTGAAGATGGGCAGGTTACAGGTGGGTTACTCTGGTTACTGAAGATGGGCAGGTTACAGGTGGGTTACTCTGGTTACTGAAGATGGACAGGTTACAGGTGGGTTACTCTGGTTCAGGAAGATGGGCAGGTTATGGGTGGGTTACTCTGGTTACTGAAGATGGGCAGGTTACGGATGGGTTACTCTGGTTCAGGAAGATGGACAGGTTAAAGGTGGGTTACTCTAGTTCAGGAAGATGGGCAGGTTACGGGTGGGTTACTCTGGTTCAGGAAGATGGACAGGTTACGGGTGGGTTACTCTAGTTTCTGAAGATGGGCAGGTTACAGGTGGGTTACTCTGGTTCAGGAAGATGGGAAGGTTATGGGTGGGTTACTCTGGTTCAGGAAGATGGGCAGGTTACGGGTGGGTTACTCTGGTTCAGGAAGATGGACAGGTTATGGGTGGGTTACTCTAGTTTCTGAAGATGGACAGGTTACAGGTGGGTTACTCTAGTTCAGGAAGATGGACAGGTTACGGCTGGTTAAACTGCTGGTTCAGGAAGATGAGCAGGTTATGGGTGTGTTACTCTGGTTCAGGAAGATGGACAGGTTACGGGTGGGTTACTCTGGTTCAGGAACATGGACAGGTTATTGGTGGGTTACTCTAGTTCAGGAAGATGGACAGGTTACGGCTGGTTAAACTGCTGGTTCAGGAAGATGAGCAGGTTATGGGTGTGTTACTCTGGTTCAGGAAGATGGACAGGTTACGGGTGGGTTACTCTGGTTCAGAAAGATGGACAGGTTACGGGTGGGTTACTCTGGTTTCTGAAGATGGGCAGGTTACAGGTGGGTTACTCTGGTTCAGGAAGATGATCAGGTTACGGGTAGGTTACTCTGGTTCAGGAAGATGGGCAGGTTACGGGTGGGTTACTCTGGTTCAGGAAGATGATCAGGTTACGGGTGGGTTACTCTAGTTCAGGAAGATGGGCAGGTTACGGGTAGGTTATGCTGGTTCAGGAAGATGGACAGGTTACGGCTGGTTAAACTGCTGGTTCAGGAAGATGAGCAGGTTATGGGTGTGTTACTCTGGTTCAGGAAGATGGACAGGTTATTGGTGGGTTACTCTGGTTCAGGAAGATGATCAGGTTACGGGTAGGTTATGCTGGTTCAGGAAGATGGACAGGTTTATGGGTGGGTTACTCTGGTTCAGGAAGATGATCAGGTTACGGGTAGGTTATGCTGGTTCAGGAAGATGGACAGGTTACGGGTGGGTTACTCTGGTTCAGGAAGATGGGCAGGTTACGGGTAGGTTACTCTGGTTTCTGAAGATGGACAGGTTACAGGTGAGTTACTCTGGTTCAAGAAGATGGGCAGGTTATGGGTGGGTTACTCTGGTTTCTGAAGATGGGCAGGTTACAGGTGGGTTACTCTGGTTCAGGAAGATGATCAGGTTACGGGTACGTTACTCTGGTTCAGGAAGATGGGCAGGTTACGGGTGGGTTACTCTGGTTCAGGTAGATGATCAGGTTACGGGTAGGTTATGCTGGTTCAGGAAGATGGACAGGTTACGGCTGGTTAAACAGCTGGTTCAGGAAGATGAGCAGGTTATGGGTGTGTTACTCTGGTTCAGGAAGATGGACAGGTTACGGGTGGGTTACTCTGGTTCAGGAAGATGGACAGGTTATTGGTGGGTTACTCTGGTTCAGGAAGATGATCAGGTTACGGGTAGGTTATGCTGGTTCAGGAAGATGGACAGGTTACGGGTGGGTTACTCTGGTTCAGGAAGATGATCAGGTTACGGGTAGGTTATGCTGGTTCAGGAAGATGGACAGGTTACGGGTGGGTTACTCTGGTTCAGGAAGATGGGCAGGTTACGGGTAGATTACTCTGGTTTCTGAAGATGGACAGGTTACAGGTGATTTACTCTGGTTCAAGAAGATGGGCAGGTTATGGGTGGGTTACTCTGGTTACTGAAGATGGGCAGGTTACAGGTGGGTTACTCTGGTTACTGAAGATGGGCAGGTTACAGGTGGGTTACTCTGGTTACTGAAGATGGACAGGTTACAGGTGGGTTACTCTGGTTCAGGAAGATGGGCAGGTTATGGGTGGGTTACTCTGGTTACTGAAGATGGGCAGGTTACGGATGGGTTACTCTGGTTCAGGAAGATGGACAGGTTACGGGTGGGTTACTCTGGTTCAGGAAGATGGGCAGGTTACGGGTGGGTTACTCTGGTTCAGGAAGATGGACAGGTTACGGGTGGGTTACTCTAGTTTCTGAAGATGGGCAGGTTACAGGTGGGTTACTCTGGTTCAGGAAGATGGGCAGGTTATGGGTGGGTTACTCTGGTTCAGGAAGATGGGCAGGTTACGGGTGGGTTACTCTGGTTCAGGAAGATGGACAGGTTACGGGTGGGTTACTCTGGTTCAGGAAGATGGACAGGTTACGGGTGGGTTACTCTGGTTCAGGAAGATGGACAGGTTACGGGTGGGTTACTCTGGTTCAGGAAGATGGACAGGTTATTGGTGGGTTACTCTAGTTCAGGAAGATGGACAGGTTACGGCTGGTTAAACTGCTGGTTCTGTAACTGTGGTCCTCCTCTTCTTCAACCGAAAAGGAGGAGTATTGAGGGAACCAAGGCGCAGCGGGTTGTGAACACATAATATTTATTAAAGACAAGACGAAAACACGAACTTCACTATAAACTAACAAAACAACAAACGGAGTAGACAGACCTGAACGACGAACTTACATTAAACACGAGAACGCACGAACAGGGAAAATAGCCTACACATAAAAATGACGATGTACAACACAAACCGAACAGTCCCGTATGGTGCGACAAACACTGACACAGGAGACAATCACCCACAAACAAACAGTGAGAACAACCTACCTTAATATGACTCTCAATTAGAGGAAAACGCAAAACACCTGCCTCTAATTAAGAGACATACCAGGTGTAACGGATGTGAAATGGCTAGCTAGTTAGCGGGTACGCGCTACTAGCGTTTCAATCAGTTACGTCACTTGCTCTGAAACCTAGAAGTAGTGTTGCACCTTGCTCTGCAAGAGCCGTGGCCTTTGTGGAGCGATGGGTAACGATGTGCAGAAGGTCCCTGGTTCGCGCCCGTGTCGGGGCGAGGGGACGGTCTAAAGTTATACTGTTACATTGATGCTGTTGACCCGGATCACTGGTTGCTGCGGAAAAAAGAGGAGGTTGAAAGGGGGGTGAGTGTAACGGATGTGAAATGGCTAGCTAGTTAGCGGGTACGCGCTACTAGCGTTTCAATCAGTTACGTCACTTGCTCTGAAACCTAGAAGTAGTGTTGCACCTTGCTCTGCAAGAGCCGTGGCCTTTGTGGAGCGATGGGTAACGATGCTTCGTGGGCGACCGTTGTTGATGTGTGCAGAGGGTCCCTGGTTCGCGCCCGTGTCGGGGCGAGGGGACGACGTAAAGTTATACTGTTACACAGGCAACCCAAAACCAACATAGAAACAGCAAACATAGACTGCCCACCCAAAACTCACGCCCTGACCATCACACACATACAAAACAACAGAAAACAGGTCAGGAACGTGACAGAACCCCCCCCCCTCAAGGTGCGAACGCCGGGCGCACCAGCACAAAGTCCAGGGGAGGGTCTGGGTGGGCATCTGACCACGGTGGTGGCTCAGGCTCCGGACGCTGTCCCCACACCACCATAGTCACTCCCCGCTTCTGTATCCCCCTCCCAATGACCACCCTCCAACTAAAACCACCTAAATGAAGGGGCAGCACCGGGATAAGGGGCAGCACCGGGATAAGGGGCAGCACCAGGATAAGGGGCGGCAGGTCCTGGCTGAGGAACTCTGGCAGGTCCGGGCTGAGGGACTCTGGCAGGTCCGGGCTGAGGCACTCTGGCAGGTCCGGGCTGAGGGACTCTGGCAGGTCCGGGCTGAGGGACTCTGGCAGATCCGGGCTGTAGGGCAGCTCATGACTGTAGGGCAGCTCATGACTGTAGGGCAGCTCATGACTGTAGGGCAGCTCATGACTGTAAGGCAGCTCATGACTGTAGGGCAGCTCATGACTGTAGGGCAGCTCATGACTGTAGGGCAGCTCCTGACTGGCTGGCGGCTCTGGCAGCTCCTGACTGGCTGGCGGCTCTGGCAGCTCCTGACTGGCTGGCGGCTCTGGCAGCTCCTGACTGGCTGGCGGCTCTGGCGGCTCCTGACTGACGGACGGCTCTAGCGGCTCCTGACTGACGGACGGCTTTAATGGCTCGGGACAGACGGGCGGCTCTAATGGCTCGTGGCAGACGGATGGCTCAGAAGGCGCTGGGCAGACGGATGGCTCAGAAGGCGCTGGGCAGACGGATGGCTCAGAAGGCGCTGGGCAGACGGATGGCTCAGAAGGCGCTGGACAGACGGATGGCTCAGAAGGCGCTGGGCAGACGGATGGCTCAGAAGGCGCTGGGCAGACAGATGGCTCAGACGGCGCTGGGCAGACAGATGGCTCAGACGGCGCTGGGCAGACAGATGGCTCAGACGGCGCTGGGCAGACAGATGGCTCAGACGGCGCTGGGCAGACAGATGGCTCAGACGGCGTTGGGCAGACAGATGGCTCAGACGGAGCTGGGCAGACAGATGGCTCAGACGGCGCTGGGCAGACAGATGGCTCCGACGGCGCTGGGCAGACAGATGGCTCAGACGGCGCTGGGCAGACAGATGGCTCAGACGGCGCTGGGCAGACAGGCAGTGCAGAAGGCGTTGGGCAGACGGCCGACTCTGCCCTGCTGAGGTGCACAGTAGGCCTGGTGCGTGGTGCCGGAACTGGAGGTACCGGGATGACGGCATGCACTTCAAGGCTAGTGCGGGGAGCAGGGACAGGGCACACTGACCTCTCGAAGCGCACTATAGGCCTGGTGCGTGGTACCGGAACTGGAGGTACCGGGCTGAGGGCACGCACCTCAGGGCGAGTGCGGGGAGAAGGAACAGTGCGTACAGGGCTCTGGAGACGCACAGATGGCTTAGTGCGTGGTGCCGGAACTGGAGGCACTGGACTGGAGACACGCACCATAGGGAGAGTGCGTGGAGGAGGAACAGGGCTCTGGAGACGCACAGGTGGCTTAGTGCGTGGTGCCGGAACTGGTGGTACTGGGCTGGGGCGAGGAGGTAGCGCCGGAAATACCGGACCGTGTAGGCGTACTGGCTCCCTTGAGCACCGAGCCTGCCCAACCTTACCTGGTTGAATGCTCCCCGTTGCCCGCCCAGTGCGGAGAGGTGGAATAACCCGCACCGGGCTATGTAGGCGAACCGGGGACACCATGCGTAAAGCTGGTGCCATGTAAGCCGGCCCAAGGAGACGTACTGGTGGCCAGATATGTAGGGCCGGCTTCATGACATTTGGCTCAATGCCCAATCTAGCCCTACCAGTGCGGGGAGGTGGAATAACCCGCACTGGGCTATGCACACGTACAGGGGACACCGTGCGCTCTACTGCGTAACACGGTGTCTGCCCGTACTCCCGCTCTCCACGGTTAGCCTGGTAAGTGGGCGCAGGTCTCCTACCTGCCCTTGGCCCACTACCTCTTAGCCCCCCCCAAGAAATTTTTGGGTGGTACTCACGGGCTTTTCGGGCTTCCGTGCTAGACGCGTCCCCTCATAACTCCGGTTCCCTTCTCCGGTTGCCTCTGCTCTCCTCAGTGCCTCCAGCTGTTCCCATGGGAGGCGATCCCTTCCAGCCAGGATCTCCTCCCATGTGTAGCAACCTTTACCGTCCAATACATCGTCCCAAGTCCATTCCTCCTTCTTGCGCTGTCCCTTACTCCGTTTACAACGCTGCTTGATTCTGGATTGGTGGGTGGTTCTGTAACGGTGGTCCTCCTCCTCTTCAACCGAAAAGGAGGAGTATTGAGGGAACCAAGGCGCAGCGGGTTGTGAACACATAATATTTATTAAAGACAAGACGAAAACACGAACTTCACTATAAACTAACAAAACAACAAACGGAGTAGACAGACCTGAACGACAAACTTACAGACGAACTTACATTAAACACGAGAACGCACGAACAGGGAAAATAGCCTACACATAAAAATGACGATGTACAACACAAACCGAACAGTCCCGTATGGTGCGACAAACACTGACACAGGAGACAATCACCCACAAACAAACAGTGAGAACAACCTACCTTAATATGACTCTCAATTAGAGGAAAACGCAAAACACCTGCCTCTAATTAAGAGCCATACCAGGCAACCCAAAACCAACATAGAAACAGCAAACATAGACTGCCCACCCAAAACTCACGCCCTGACCATCACACACATACAAAACAACAGAAAACAGGTCAGGAACGTGACAGGTTCAGGAAGATGAGCAGGTTATGGGTGTGTTACTCTGGTTCAGGAAGATGGACAGGTTACGGGTGGGTTACTCTGGTTCAGGAAGATGGACAGGTTACGGGTGGGTTACTCTGGTTTCTGAAGATGGGCAGGTTACAGGTGGGTTACTCTGGTTCAGGAAGATGGGCAGGTTATTGGTGGGTTACTCTGGTTTCTGAAGATGGACAGGTTACGGCTGGTTAAACTGCTGGTTCAGGAAGATGAGCAGGTTATGGGTGTGTTACTCTGGTTCAGGAAGATGGACAGGTTACAGGTGGGTTACTCTGGTTCAGGAAGATGGACAGGTTATTGGTGGGTTACTCTGGTTCAGGAAGATGATCAGGTTACGGGTAGGTTATGCTGGTTCAGGAAGATGGACAGGTTACGGGTGGGTTACTCTGGTTCAGGAAGATGATCAGGTTACGGGTAGGTTATGCTGGTTCAGGAAGATGGGCAGGTTACGGGTGGGTTACTCTGGTTCAGGAAGATGGGCAGGTTACGGGTGGGTTACTCTGGTTCAGGAAGATGATCAGGTTACGGGTAGGTTATGCTGGTTCAGGAAGATGGACAGGTTACGGGTGGGTTACTCTGGTTCAGGAAGATGGGCAGGTTACGGGTGGGTTACTCTGGTTCAGGAAGATGTGCAGGTTACGGGTAGGTTATGCTGGTTCAGGAAGATTGGCAGGTTATGGGTGGGTTACGGTGGTCGTAGTTCATGGGCTGGGGGCAGAGGTACAACTGTGGTCATAATATGCCCGAGGGGACATACAGGATGCTCTCTTTGAACATTTGAAACTAGAAGATATTCCATGCTCATTCGGAAAGTATTCAGACCCCTTTACCTTTTCCACAATTTGTTACGTTACAGGCGTATTCTAAAATGGATAAAAAGGTCCCACAGTTGACAGTGCATATCAGAGCAAAAACCAATCCACGAGGTCGAAGGAATTGTCTGAAGAGCTCTGAGACAGGATTGTGTGGAGGTACAGATCTGGGGATGGGTACCAAAAAATGTCTGCAGCGTTGAAGGTCCCAAAGAACACAATGGCCTCCATCATTCTTAATTGGAACCACCAAGACTCTTCCTAGATCTGGCCGTATGGCTAAACTGAGCAATCGGGGGAGAAGGGCTTTGGTCAAGGAGGTGACCAAGGAGCCGTTGGTCACTCTGACAGAGCTCTAGAGTTATTCTAAAGACATGGGAGAACCTTCCAGAAGGACAACCATCTCTGCAGCACTCCACCAATCAGGCCTTTATTGTAGAGTGGTCAGACGGAAGCCACTCCTCAGTAAAAGGCACGTGACAGCCCGCTTGGAGTTTGCCAAAAGGCACCTAAAGGACTCTCCGACCATGAGAGTGTCTATCTGTCTGTGTGTGTGTTTTAAGTTGGTCCTGTAGGATCATCAGTGCAGTGCTTCAGAAGGACCTCTGCCTATTGCTGAAGGCCAATCCACCTCTCCTGGGCTGCCATTTAACAAGACATGGGGGAGTAGAGGTGATGACTACCCAAGATGGAGGACTTCATCATACAATCTTATATCTCCAAAGAGCCTATTAAAGGCTCTAGCTACATTCAATAACTGGAAGAAAAGCTGCAGTTATAGAAGTATTTATTTCAAGGACTGTATATAAAAATGACAATTCTGATTCAATTTATGAATGAAACCTGTTCTATCAAAATGGCAATATTCTTGATGTTATGAAATATTTACACTACTGTTCTGAAGTTTGGGGTCACTTAGAAATGTCCTTGTTTTTGAAAGAAAAGCTAATTTTTTTGTCCATTAAAATAACATCAAATTGATAAGAAATATAGTGTAGACAATTTTAAAGTTGTCAATGTGTAACGATGTGCGCTGAGAGTCGGGAAGCAAGTTCAGGGATTGAGTGTTTTAATAAATAAATGCAACATAAAACAAAACAAACACGAACAACGCACGACTAAACACTGGAACAGAAACAATAACGCCTGGGGAAGGAACCAAATACGACTAAACACTGGAACAGAAACAATAACGCCTGGGGAAGGAACCAAATACGACTAAACACTGGAACAGAAACAATAACGCCTGGGGAAGGAACCAAATACGACTAAACACTGGAACAGAAACAATAACGCCTGGGGAAGGAACCAAATACGACTAAACACTGGAACAATAACGCCTGGGGAAGGAACCAAATACGACTAAACACTGGAACAATAACGCCTGGGGAAGGAACCAAATACGACTAAACACTGGAACAATAACGCCTGGGGAAGGAACCAAATACAACTAAACACTGAAACAATAATGCCTGGGGAAGGAACCAAATACGACTAAACACTGGAACAATAACGCCTGGGGAAGGAACCAAATACGACTAAACACTGGAACAGAAACAATAACGCCTGGGGAAGGAACCAAATACGACTAATCACTGAAACAGAAACAATAACGCCTGGGGAAGGAACCAACTATGACTAAACACTGGAACAATAACGCCTGGGAAAGGAACCAAATACGACTAAACACTGAAACAATAACGCCTGGGGAAGGAACCAAATACGACTAAACACTGGAACAATAACGCCTGGGGAAGGAACCAAATACGACTAAACACTGGAACAATAACGCCTGGGGAAGGAACCAAATACGACTAAACACTGAAACAATAACGCCTGGGGAAAGAACCAAATACGACTAAACACTGGAACAATAACGCCTGGGGAAGGAACCAAATACGACTAAACACTGAAACAATAACGCCTGGGGAAAGAACCAAATACGACTAAACACTGGAACAATAACGCCTGGGGAAGGAACCAAATACGACTAAACACTGAAACAATAACGCCTGGGGAAGGAACCAAATACGACTAAACACTGGAACAGAAACAATAACGCCTGGGGAAAGAACCAAATACGACTAAACACTGGAACAATAACGCCTGGGGAAGGAACCAAATACGACTAAACACTGAAACAATAACGCCTGGGGAAAGAACCAAATACGACTAAACACTGAAACAATAACGCCTGGGGAAGGAACCAAATACGACTAAACACTGGAACAGAAACAATAACGCCTGGGGAAGGAACCAAATACGACTAAACACTGGAACAGAAACAATAACGCCTGGGGAAAGAACCAAATACGACTAAACACTGGAACAATAACGCCTGGGGAAAGAACCAAATACGACTAAACACTGGAACAGAAACAATAACGCCTGGGGAAGGAACCAAATGGAGTGACATACTGTATATAGGCAAGGTAATCAAGGAGATGATGGATTCCAGGTGAGTCTGAGGATGCGCAGGTGCACGTAATGATGGTGACAGGTTTGGCCATAACGAGCAGCCTGGTAACCTAGAGGCCGGGGAGGGAGCACACGTGAAAAAATTACTTTAGTAGCTGAAAACGTCTGTTTTTTAATGGAATATCTACATAGGCGTACAGAGGCCCATTATCAGCAACCATCACTCTATTCTCTCTATTCTAAATCGTTCCGTTTTGAAATACAGTTGTTTCTGACCGACTTGTTTTCAAGAGCACTTGCTTGTGTACCGTTGTTGTACAGTAAATAACACAGGCCAACAGTGATGCTGGTAGTAGAGGAGTGTTAAAGCAAAGTGGCAAAACAGAGGGATGTGAGGGGTTAAAGAGATTATTTCAGCCACTCTTTGAATTGAAGACTGTTTTTAAATGTCTCTGGTCTTTTCCCCAGACTGCTCCTAACCCCAAGGACAGACCCTAACAAGCATGATGCTTTGACGATTGACGTGTGATACAAGCCAAATGTACAGCCTGATTATTACCTTTCACACATAGAAGCTATTTGGTAGGTCGAAGAAGAAGAAAAAATCTGGATATTAGGTTTTTCAAAGACATTTGCTCGTCCTTATTTTAACCAACAATCTTTTCTTTTTTGTGTGGACTGTCCAGAGAGACCTACATGTGTGTGTTTAATGAGTAACCAGCTGAACTTTGATCCTAATGGCACAAATCCTTATGATCCTTTATGCACAGCCTTGCAGCGGGATCAAAGAAACACAGTTTTGCCAAGGGAAATAAAACATGTATTAAAAATGAGTTTGCCTTGAACGATATATTAACAGGGTGAAAATCATCCAATTTATTCAATTGATAAGTTGGGCAATGCCCGTAGTTCACAGACCATTTTTGTCATTCAAAAGCATAACTGCTCCAATAACTACTCAACTAATAGTTCTTTGTGCCAGAGAGAAAATATAACTTTTCTAGCCAACCCTAATGAGCTATTTTCAAAGTAAAAGTCTCCCAGGGCACGAGTGGGCTCAAATCTTCATAATTTGTAGGCTGCTCTGTTCCAACCCTTGGGGGATGTCTTGTCTTGTCTTTGACCACTATGAGATGATGAATGTATGGTTTAATATAAGTTACCACAATCTGGCAATAAATCACCTGATTACTTTTATCTTCCTTATACAACCGACATACAGTCTGTAACCTACAGTATATCTCATAGACAAGCAACACCAATAAAGATAAACATCTAGGCTTGAGAAGGAACAAACTAACCAATGAATGACCCTAAAAAACACAGGTGTTGCTGCTTTATGAAAGCAGGAGATCATGATGTTATCAGGATGCTAGCTACCTGACAGATGAAAACAGGGGATCAGGATGTTATCAGGATGCTAGCTACCTGACAAATGAAAGCAGGAGATCAGGACGTTATCAGGGTGCTAGCTATCTGACAGATGAAAACAGGGGATCAGGATGTTATGAGGATGCTAGCTACCTGACAAATGAAAGCAGGAGATCAGGACGTTATCAGGGTGCTAGCTATCTGACAGATGAAAACAGGGGATCAGGATGTTATCAGGATGCTAGCTACCTGACAAATGAAAGCAGGGGATCAGGATGTTTACAGGATGCTAGCTACCTGACAGATGAAAGCAGGAGATCAGGATGTTATCAGGATGCTAGCTACCTGACAGATGAAGCAGGGGATCAGGATGTTATCAGGATGCTAGCTACCTGACAGATGAAGCAGGGGATCAGGATGTTATCAGGATGCTAGCTACCTGACAGATGAAAGCAGGGGATCAGGATGTTATCAGGATGCTAGCTATCTGACAAATGAAAGCAGGAGATCAGGATGTTATCAGGATGCTAGCTACCTGACAGATGAAAGCAGGGGATCAGGATGTTATCAGGATGCTAGCTACCTGACAGATGAAAGCAGGGGATCAGGATGTTATCAGGATGCTAGCTACCTGACAGATGAAGCAGGGGATCAGGATGTTATCAGGATGCTAGCTACCTGACAGATGAAAGCAGGGGATCAGGATGTTATCAGGATGCTAGCTATCTGACAAATGAAAGCAGGATATCAGGTTGTTATCAGGATGCTAGGTACCTGACAGATGAAAGCAGGGGATCAGGATGTTATCAGGATGCTAGCTACCTGACAGATGAAAGCAGGGGATCAGGATGTTATCAGGATGCTAGCTACCTGCCAGATGAAAGCAGGAGATCAGGACGCTTTCAATGCGCTAACTACCTGACAAATGAAAGCAGGGGATCATGATGTTATCAGGATGCTAGCTACCTGACAGATGAAAACAAGAGATCACGATGTTATCAGGGTGCTAGCTAGCTATTGTGTTTCATGGTGTTTCATGGTGTTTCATGGTGCAGACTTCAATTTATGATGAGTTAAATCTGATGTTTGCAATTAATCTAATTTGGTTTGGTGGCAAGAAGCTGCATAGGCAGACAGCTAGGAAACTCTGAATGCTAGTCTAATACAGTTCTTATGGGGGACAGACCTAGGACCTGGGAGGGAAGAACTTGAGACTATCATTCTCATATGGAAGATTCCCTCCCAGGTCCTAGGTCTGTCCCCCGTAAGAACTAAAATGACTGTAAGTTGTGAAACTGGGCAACTGACAACTAGCAACATGAAGTCACCAAAAGTTAACATAAATATCATTATTTAAGCTTCTCCTCAAGAGGTTACTGAAAAAAATATATTAAGATACAGTGCCTTCGGAAAGTATTCAGACCCCTTGACTTTTCCCACATTTTGTTACGTTACAGCCTCATTCTAAATTTGATTCAATATGATTTTTTCCTCAGCAATCTACACAAAATGCCCCATATAAAAAAAACAGAAATACCTTACTTACAGAAATATTCAGACCCTTTGCTATGAGACTCGAAATTGAGGTCAGGTGGATCCTGTTTCCATTGATCATCATTGAGACGTTTCTACAACTTGACTGGAGTCCACCTGTGGTAAATTCAATAGTTTGGACATGATTTGGAAAGGCACACACCTGTCTATATAAGGTCCGACAGTTGACAGTTCATGTCAGAGCAAAATCCAAGCCATGAGGTCAAAGGAATTGTTCGTAGAGCTCCGAGGCAGAATTGTCTTGAAGCACAGATCTGGGGAAGGGTTCCAAAAAATGCCTGCAGCATTGAAGGTCCCCAAGAACACAATGGCCTCCATCATTCTTAAATGGAAGAAGTTATGAACCACCAAAACTCTTCATAGAGCTGGTTGCCCAGCCAAACTGAGCAATTGGGGGAGATGACCAAGATCCTGATGGTCACTCTGAGAGAGCTCTAGAGTTCCTCTGTGGAGATGGGATAACCTTCCAGAAGGACAACCATCTCTGCAGCCCTCCACCAATCAGGCCTTCATGGTATTGGCCAGACCGAAGCGACTTCTTAGTAAAAGGAACATGACTGCATTCTTGGAGATTGCCAAAAGCACCTAAAGACTCCTGACCATGAGAAACAATATACTCTGTTCTGATGTAACCAAGATTGAACTATTTGGCCTGAATGCCAAGTGTCACGTCTGGAGGAAACCTGGCAACATCCCTACGGGGAAGCACAGTGGTGGCAACAGCATGCTGTGGGGGTGTTTTTTAGCGGCAGGGACTGGGAGACTAGTCCAAATCGATGCAAAGATGAAAGGAGAAAAGTACAGAATGATCCTTGATGAAAACCTGCCCCAGAGCGTTCAGCACCGAAGGTTCACCTTCCAACAGGACAAAAAGCCTAAGCACACAGCCAAGACAACGCAGGAGTGGTTTCGGGACAAGTCTCTGAATGTCCTAAAGTGCTCAGCCAGAGCCCGGACTTGAACTCGATCGAACATCTCTGCAGAAACCTGAAAATTGCTGTGCAGCAATTCTCCAAATCCAACCTGACAGAGCTTGACAGGATCTGCAGAGAAGAATGGGAGAAACTCCCCAAATGCAGCGGTGACAAGCTTTTAGCGTTATACCCAACTCAATTCTGTAATCGCTTGGAGAATCGAACTTGGTATAAATGTAGTAGTTTAAAAATATAAAACAAAACTCTAAAACCAAAGTACAAAATAAAACAAACGTGAGTACAAGAACCCGTCGCGCACCAATCCATAAGTCACGAGCATAACAACAAACAATCTCTGACAAGGACATGAGGGGAAACTGAGGGTTAAATACACAACATGTAAAGAATGGGATTGGAACCAGGTGTGTAGGAAGACAAGACAAAACCAATGGAAAATGAAAAATGGATCAATGATGGCTAGACGACCGGTGACGTCGACTGCCGAGCACCGCCCGAACAGGAGAGGCATCGACTTCGGCAGAAGTCGTGACAGTACCCCCCCTGACGCGCGGCGGCCTCGGGGACCACACGGAGGTCGAGATGCAGGGCGATCCGGATGGAGACGGTAGAACTCTGGCAGCAGGGAAGGATCTAACACGTCTTCCACCGGAACCCAGCATCTCTCCTCCGGACTGTACCCCTCCCAGTCCACGAGGTACTGAAGGCCCCTCGCCCGACGTCTCGAATCCAGGATGGATCTAACGGAGTACGCCGGGGCCCCCTCGATGTCCAGAGGGGGCGGAGGAACATCCCGCACCTCATCCTCCTGGAGCGGGCCAGCCACCACCAGCCTGAGGAGAGACACATGGAACGAGGGGTTAATGCGGTAATCGGGGGGAAGCTGTAACCTATAACATACCTCGTTCACTCTCCTCAGGACTTTAATAAACGGCCCCACAAATCGCAGACCCAGCTTCCGGCAGGGCAGGCGGAGGGGAAGGTTTCAGGTCGAGAGCCAGACCATGTTTCCTCCGCGCACCGGAACCAGTCGTCTACCACAGGAGCCAGAACCGGCTGATAGCCCAATACACACTGAAAGGGAGAGTGGTTAGTGAAGGAGTGGCGGAGCGAATTCTGGGCCATCTCTGCCCAGGGCACGAACGCCGCCCACTCCCCCGGCCGGTCCTGGCAATAAGACCTCAGAAACCTACCCACATCCTGGTTAACTCTCACCACCTGCCCGTTACTCTCGGGGTGAAAACCTGAGGTAAGGCTGACCGAGACCCCCAGACGTTCCATGAACGCCTTCCAGACACTTGACGTGAACTGGGCACCCCGATCAGACACTATATCCTCAGGCACACCGTAGTGCCGGAAGACGTGTGTAAACAGGGCCTCCGCAGTTTGTAGGGCCGTAGGGAGACCAGGCAAAGGGAGGAGACGACAGGACTTAGAAAAACGATCCACAACGACCAGGATCGTGGTGTTACCCTGTGAAGGTGGAAGATCGGTTAGGAAATCCACCAACAGGTGCGACCACAGCCGTTGTGGAACGGGTAAGGGTTGTAACTTACCTCTGGGCAGGTGTCTAGGAGTCTTGCACTGTGTGCACACTGAGCAGGAGGAAACATAAACCCTCACGTCCTTAGCTAAAGTGGGCAACCAGTACCTCCCACTAAGACAGCGCACCATCCGACCGATCCCAGGATGACCAGAGAAGGGTGACGTGTGGGCCCAATAGATCAGCCGGTCGTGGACAGCAGACGGAGGGTACAGAAACCCAGCTGGACACTGAGGGGGAACGGGCCCGCTCAATGTCCGCGTCCAGCTCCCACACTACTGGCGCCACCAAACAAGAGGCTGGGAGTATGGGAGTGGGATTCATGGACCGCTCCTCTGTGTCATACAGCCAGGACAGTGCGTCTGCCTTAACGTTCTGGGAGCCTGGTCTGTAAGAGAGGGTAAACACAAAACGGGTGAAAAACATGGCACACCTTGCCTGGCGAGGATTCAGTCTCCTCACCGCCCGGATGTACTCCAGATTGCGATGGTCAGTCCAGATGAGAAAGGGGTGTTTAGCCCCCTCAAGCTAATGTCTCCACGCCTCCAAAGCCTTGACAACAGCCAACAACTCCCGGTCCCCCACGTCATAGTTCCGTTCTGCTGGGCTGAGCTTCTAAGAGAAGAAGGCACAGGGGCGGAGCTTCGGTGGCGTACCCGAAAACTGAGATAGCACAGCTCCTATCCCAGCCTCGGACGCGTCCACTTCAACCATGAACGCCAAAGAGGGATCCAGATGGGCCAACACAGGAGCCGAGGTAAACAGAGCCTTCAGGTGCCGAAAAGCCCCGTCCGCCTCAGCTGACCACTGCAAGCGCACCGGGCTCACCTTCAGCAATGAGGTAATGGGAGCAGCTACCTGACCAAAACCCCAGATAAACCTCCGGTAGTAGTTGGCAAACCCTAAGAATCGCTGCACCTCCTTCACCGTGGTGGGAGTCGGCCAATTATGCACGGCTGAAATCTCCACCTCCACTCTCCATCTCCACTCCTGACGTGGAAGGAGACGGACTGTTGGAAGAACAGGCATTTCTCAGCCTTGACGTACAGGTCATGCTCCAACAGTCGACCAAGCACTCTGCGCACCAGGGACACATGCTCGGCGCGTGTAGCGGAGTATATCAGAATGTCATCGATATACACCACTACACTCTGCCCGTGCAGGTCCCTGAAAATCTCCTCTACAAAGGATTGGAAGACTGATGGAGCATTTATCAACCCGTACGGCATGACGAGGTACTCATAATGCCCAGAGGTGGTACTAAATGCCGTCTCCCTCTCGGATACGCACCAGGTTGTACGCACTCCTGAGATCCAGTTTAGTGAAGAAGCGCGCCCCGTCCATTGACTCAATCGCCGTGGCGATAAGAGGTAGCGGGTAACTGTACCTCACCGTGATTTGATTGAGACCTCGATAATCAATGCACGGGCGCAGACCGCCATCATTCTTCTTCACAAAAAATAAACTCGAGGAGACGGGTGAAGTGGAGGACCGAATGTACCCCTGACCCAATGATTCGGAGACATATGTCTCCATAGCCACCGTCTCCGCTTGCGACAGGGGACACACGTGACTCCTGGGAAGTGCAGCGTCTACCAGGAGATTTATCGCACAATCCCCCCGTCGATGGGTTGGTAATTGAGTCGGCTTTTTTTTACAGAAGGCGAGAGCAAAATCGACATATTCTGGGGGAATGCGCACAGTGGAGACCTGGTCTGGACTTTCCACCGTAGTAAAACCAACGGAAACCCCTAAACACCCACCTTAGCACTCTCGCAACCACCCCGTGAGAGCCCTCTGTGACCAAGAAACAGTGGGGTTATGACAAGCTAACCAGGGTAGGCACAGCACCACGGGATACGCAGGAGAGTCAATAAGGAAAAGACTAATCTTTTCCGTGTAACCCCCCTGCGTCACCATACTCAAAGGAGCGGTGGCCTCTCTGATAAACCCTGACCCTAATGGTCGACTATCTAAGGCGTGAATGGGGAAAGGCATATCCACGGGTACAATGGGGGTCCCTAAGCTATGAGCTAACGCTTTATCAATGAAATTCTCAGCCGCGCCTGAATCTACTAGCGCCTTATGCTGGTAACGCGGGGAAAATTCAGGAAAAGTGACAGACACAAATATATGTTAAACAGAGGGCTCTGGGTGAGAATGGTGCCGGCTCACCTGGGGTGACGCCAGAGCGCCCTGCCTGCTGCCTCGACTCCCAGAGGAACCAACCCGGCACCGACCAGCAGTGTGACCTCTGCGGCCACAGATGCACAAGCGGGAACCCCCTCCGGTCTCCCTGCGCACCGCCCCTCCCAGCTCCATGGGTATCGGAGAGGGGGTGCGGGAAGATGGAACCACCAGACCCCGATCTGGACGTCCGCGAGATGTACAGGTCCACCAGCTGGTGGTGTCTCTGCAGGCCAGCTCCCGGCGGACATCCTCGCGCAGACTGCAGCTGTAATGGTCGATCAGGGCCCTGTTGTTCCATCCTGCACCGGCAGCCAGGGTCCTAAACTCCAGAGCAAACTCCTGGGCGCTCCTCGTCTCATGCCTCAGATGGTAGAGGCGCTCACCCACCGCTTTGCCCTCGGGTGGGTGATCGAAGACTGCCTGGAAACGGCGGGCGAACTCCTCAAAATGGTCCAACGCTGCATCTCCCTCTCCACACACGGCGCTGGCCCACTCCAGGGCTTTCCCGGTGAGGCACGAGACGAAGAAACCCTTCTCACGGTCCGATGGAGCTGGGTGGACCATGGCCAGATAAAGGTTTAATTGGAGGAGGAAACCCTGGCAGTTGGCAGCACTTCCGTAGTACCCCTGTGGCATGGAGAGATGGATCCCACTGGGTTCAGGAGGGAAAGGGGCGCTCAGGATAGACCCTGGTTGTGCTGGTGGAGGCGCTGGAAGAACTCCCTGTCTCTCCCTGTGGTCCATTGTCTGTACAACGCAAATAAAAAAATATTTTGAATCTTCAAAGTGGTAGGCATGTTGTGTAAATCAAATGATACAAACCCCCCAAAATTCTATTTTAATTCAAGGTTGTAAGGCAACGAAATAAAATTCCGAGGGGTGAATTATTTTGCAAGCCACTGTTATATATATATATATTTTTTTATAAATTAGCAACATTTTCTAAAAAACAGTTTTTGCTTCATCATTATGGGGTATTGTGTGTATATAGATGAGGAGAAAAAAACACATTTTAATACATTTTAGAATAAGGCTATAACGCAAAAAAATGTGGGTCTGAATACTTTCCGAAGGCACTGTATATACAGGGCCTATAGAAAGTCTACACACCCTTGAACTGTTCTGTTGCTGACTTAAAATGAAATATAAAAAGTATTAAATAATATTTTTTTACGACAGATCTACACAACCTACTCCACATGTTCTAAGTGAAAGAAAGTTATAGACCCCCCCTCGCAATTTATTTTAATAAATATCATAATAGTCTTCACCCCCTGAGGTAATACTTAGTGGAAGTACCTTTACAGCCATGAAAGCTGTGAATCATTTTCATTAAGATTCTACCAACTTTGCACAACTCTTAGGGCAACATACACTAAGTATACCAAACATTTTGAACAACTTCCGTAATATTGAGTCAGGGCATGGACTTTACAAGGTGTCGAAAGCGTTCCACAGGGATAGTGGGCCATGTTGACTCTAATGCTTCCCACAGTTGTGTCAAGTTGGCTGGATGTTCATTGGGTGGTGACACACACAGGAAACTGTTGAGTGTGAAAAACCCAGTAGCTTTGGAGTTCCATAGACAAACCGGTGTACCTGGTACCTACACCATACCCCTGTTCAAAAGCACTTAAATATTGCATCTTGCCCATTCACCCTTTAAATGGCACACATACACAATCCATTTCTAAATTGTCTCAAGGCTTAACAATCCTTCTTTAAGCTGTAACCTTCCCCCTCATCTACACTGATTGAAGTGGATTTAACAAGTTACATAAATAAGAGATTATAGATTTCACCTGGATTCACCTGGTCAGTCTATGTTTTTTTTTTACTTGCTCAAGCTCATTACATTTGGTTGGGGATCATTGATGGACAGTGATATTTAAACTTTGTCTCAGATTTTTTAAGCACATTTAAATCAGGACTGAGACTACAACCCTGAGGAACACTCAATACATCTTGGAAAGACATTCTGGTTTGTCTTCTGCATAAAAATCCGTGTTATTGTCTTGCTGAAAAATAAAACTAAGACGGGGTTTCCTCTGACAAACTCTCCAGCCGATGATAAGCATACCCATAAATGGATGCTGCCACCACAAAACTTGAAAATACGGAGGGTTTCACTCTGTTGTGTTGTATTGGATTAGACCCAACCCAGTCGTTTTTTTTTATATTCAAAAAGTGCATTTCTTTGCCGTGTTGTCTAGCAGGTCTACTTAAAAAACTTCTTAGGGATAGCCCCCTTTTTTTCAATTTTCACCTAAATGACATACCCAAATCTAACTGCCTGTAGCTCAGGACCTGAAGCAAGGATATGCATATTCTTGGTACCATTTGAAAGGAAACACTTTGAAGTTTGTGCAAATGTGAATTGAATGTAGGAGAATATAACACAATAGATCTGGTAGAAGAAAATACAAAGAAAAAAACAACCAGTGTTTTTTTACCACCATCTTTGAAATGCAAAAGAAAGGTCACTGTTATAGCTATCACTCTGGTTGTAATTCCGATAGTTTCCACAAGATGGAAGCAGTGTATGTGCAAAGTTTCAGATTAATAACTTGGAGTATGACTGATCCTCAAGACTTTTAGTCCCCAGGTACATTTGGGCAAATCGTGAAGGAGACATTTGCATTCATATTAGTTTTTTCGGCAAGAATATCGTCAAATCTGTAAATTTGGACTAGATTTTCCAGTATTAGTAGCCATATTATAAGTTCAACATTTGCAAAACAACCAGTTTTCATAACTTCATGACTGAGTATCCTTATAATGTTTGTCCAAAATAAAAAGGCATGCGGTCGCACAAGGTTAGAAGCTACACTTTACGTCATATACATGGTTTCCAGATACTCCCGTAAAGCCCAGCTCATTGGCTATCTCGCTAGGTGTGTTTGACCCCGATTGGTGCTTATTTGACAAAGATACAGTCATTCAAGTGATGGCCGCCCGCGTCATCGGCGTGCCATGAAGGCGTCGCACTCTGACCAATTATGGTGTCCTATAGGATATACTACACCTCTAATGAACTAGTGAAGTCTTGTTAGCTTATAGGATCTCTGTGGAATAGATACGAACGTGATTTGACTCGTTGAAAGACGTTTAGGGTGAGATTTTCACAGATTCCTTTCTTTGCAAATTGAACGAGTGGAAATACAAAATCGATCGTGTATGCTATATGGACCTTTTTAGTATATGAAAAAGTATTTTATCTAACAAAACGACACTTCATATTATCTCTGGGACCCTTTGGATGATAAATCAGAGTAAGATTTCAGAATGTAAGTACACCTTTCACCTTCAGAGGTGAATTTATCAAACCTATCCCGATGAAAAAAATGTTTTGTTGTTTGGAGCTCTCCTCAAACAATAGCATGGCATTTTTTCGCAGTAATAGCTACTGTAAATTGGACAGTGCAGTTAAATTAACAAGAATTTAAGCTTTCAGACGATATATGCCACTTATATGTACCGACAGTTGTTGTTACTCTGCGAAATCTGCGATCTTGACAGGATGCGCTGCATGATTTACAACTGTCCCGTCGACGGAATGCCGATCCTTACAAAGATGTGGTTGAATTTATTCTGCCACTGTGTCTTCCTATTGTCTTGGCCTTAGGCCAATATATCACGGTGTCAAGGCATATGAACTACGAGGTTAAAGAACAAACAACACAATTATCACAACACTTAAGTGTTAATATGGCTTTTTTTCTGGCTTGGCTTCCCCAGTTATTTTACCCACGCACTGCTACTGCCTAAATGTCTGCATATTAAAGCCCCTTCCACCCTATTAAAGCCCCTTCCGCCCTATTAAATCCCCTTCCATCACATTAAATCCCCTTCTATCATATTAAAGCCCCTTCCACCCTATTAAAGCCCCTTCCGTCCTATTAAATCCCCTTCCATCACATTAAATCCCCTTCTATCATATTGAAGCCCCTTCCGCCCTATTAAAGCCCCTTCCGCCATATTAAAGCCCCTTCCGCCCTATTAAAGCCCCTTCCGCCATATTAAAGCCCCTTCCACCCTATTAAAGCCCCTTCCGCCCTATTAAAGCCCCTTCCATCACATTAAATCCCCTTCTAGCATATTAAAGCCCCTTCCACCCTATTAAAGCCCCTTCCGCCCTATTAAAGCCCCTTCCACCCTATTAAAGCCCCTTCCGTCCTATTAAAGCCCCTTCCATCACATTAAATCCCCTTCTATCATATTGAAGCCCCTTCCGCCCTATTAAAGCCCCTTCCACCCTATTAAAGCCCCTTCCATTATATTAAAGCCCCTTCCCTCATATTAAATCCTCTTCTGTTATATTAAATCCTCTTCTGTCATATTTAAGCCCCTTCCGCCATATTAAAGCCCCTTCCGTCATATTAAAGCCCTTTTAAAGCCCCTTCCGTCATATGTACTATATGCAAAAGTATTTTAAGCAATACCGTACAAGATTTCATAAAAAATTAACTGGAGAAATTTACTGCGGAGCCGTAAAAATTGGTATTGCCAGAGAGGTACAATGCATGTTCAATAAAACAATATGAGATCATAAATGGTGAGTAGCATCTTGGAGGCAGATTAAATGAAAATCAGGGAATCACTCATGTCTGTAATAATCTACTTTGACAGATCGTGATAAAAGTGTGCAAGCCAGCTCCTATAATTCACTCTGTCTTTCACATTACATGTGATGGCCTTTTCTCCAGAAACACACCTCGATATTATCACAAGTAACAGGATTCGTCCCAAATGGCACCCTATTCCCTATTTAGTGCACAATTTTGACCAGTGAACTAAACAGGGAATAGAGTGTCATTTGGGATAGAGACTTTATCCAGTATACTAATTATCCCCCTAAAGAGCTACACTGGTTTAGGTAATACACTGACTATTGCCAATAAGGTACGGAACACGCCACGGGAAACACATTACTGTAGCCACATCTCTAAAGGTGTGTTTTAAGCTTTTCATTGATCAAGAAATACAAATGTAGGCGTAAATTGATTAAATACATTGTTCAATACAAATGTTTAATACTTTACGTCTGAAAGAGGTTGATGCTTCAATGTCATCATATTTGTCTGTGATGTGCACAATAAAGAAAGTCAATATTTCTAAGCCTAATGCGTGGTCCTCAGTCAACTTAGTCAGTGTGTAAAGCATGGCTCTTGCAACACCGGGATAGTGGGTCCACTTCCGGGGCCACCTATACATAAGAAATGTATTCACCAGTGGAGGCTCCTCAGAGGAGGAAGGGGAGGATCATCCTCCACAGTGAAATTTCATAAAAAAATAACATACTGAAACATTAAAAATGTATCCTTTCTAGATAAAACTAAATATATTCATGTCACCAAATAATTTATTAAAATAGACTATTTTGCAATGAAGGTCTACAGTAGCCTCAACAGCACTCTGTAGGGTAGCACCGTGGTGTAGCCGGAGGACAGCTAGCTTCCATCCTCCGCTGGCTACATTGACTTCAATACAAAACCTAGGAGGCTCGTAGGCCTCACCCCCTTCCATAGATATACAGTTGAAGTCGGAAGTTTACATACACCTTAGCCAAATACATTACCACTCAGTTTTTCACAATTCCTGACATTTAATCCTAGTAAAAATTCCCTGTCTTAGGTTAGGATCACCACTTTATTTTAAGAATGTGAAATATCAGAATAATAGTAGAGAGAATGATTTATTTTAGCTTTTATTTCTTTCATCACATTCCCAGTTGGTCAGAAGTTTACATACACTCAAATAGTATTTGGTAGCATTGCCTTTAAATTGTTTAACTTTGGTCAACCATTTTGGGTAGCCTTCCACAAGCTTCCCACAATAAGTTGGGTGAATTTTGGCCCATTCCTCCTGACAGAGCTGGTGTAACTGAGTCAGGTTTGTAGACCTCCTTGCTCGCACACGCTTTTTCAGTTCTGCCCACAAATGTTCTATAGGATTGAGGTCAGGGCTTTGTGATGGCCACTCCAATACCTTGACATTGTTGTCCTTATGCCCTTTTCCACAACTTTGTAAGTATGCTTGGGGTCATTGTCCATTTGGAAGACCCATTTGCGACCAAGCTTTAACTTCCTGACTGATGTCTTTAGATGTTGCATCAATATATCCACATAATTTTCCTTTCCTCATGATGCCATCTATTTTGTGAAGTGCACCAGTCCCTCCTGCAGCAAAGCACCCCCACAATATGATGCTGCCACCCCCGTGCTTCACGGTTGGGATGGTGTTCTTCGGCTGGCAAGCATCCCCCCTTTTCCTCCAAACATAACGATGGTCATTATGGCCAAACAGTTCTATTTTTGTTTCATCAGACCAGAGGACATTTCTCCAAAAAACTTAAATCTTTGTTCCCATGTGCAGTTGCAAACCGTAGTCTGGATTTTTTATGGCGGGTTTTGGAGCAATGGCTTCTTCCTTGCTGAGCGGCCTTTCAGGTTATGTCGATATAGGACCCGTTTTACTGTGGATATAGATACTTTTGTACCTGTTTCCTCCAGCATTTTCATAAGGTCCTTTGCTGTTGTTCTGGGATTGATTTGCACGTTTCGCACCAAAGTACTTTCATCTCTAGGAGACAGAACGCGTCTCCTACCTGAGAGGTATGACGGCTGCGTGGTCCCATGGTGTTTATGCTTGCGTACTATTGTTTGTACAGATCAACATGGTACCTTCAGACGTTTGGAAATTGCTCCCAAGGATGATCCAGACTTGTGGTGGTCTACAATTTTTTTTCTGAGGACTTGGCGTATTTCTTTAGATTTTCCCATGATGTCAAGCAAAGAGGCACTGAGTTTGAAGGTAGGCCTTGAAATGCATCCACAGGTACACCTCCAATTGACTCAAATGATATCAATTAGCCTATCAGAAGCTTCTAAAGCCATGACATAATTTTCTGGATCTTTCCAAGCTGTTTAAAGGCACAGCCAACTTAGTGTATGTAAACTTCTGACCCACTGGAATTGTGATACAGTGAATTATAAGTGAAATAATCTGTCTGTAAACAATTGTTGGAAAAATGACTTGTGTCATGCACAAAGTAGATGTCCTAACCGACTTGCCAAAACTATAGTTTGTTAACAAGAAATGTGTGGAGTTGTTGAAAAACTAGTTTTAACGACTCCAACCTAAGTGTATGTAAACTTCTGACTTCAACTTTATATTCTCCTACATTCATTTCACATTTCCACAAACTTCAAAGTGTTTCCTTTCAAATGGTATCAATAATATGCATATCTTTGCTTCATAGCCTGAGCTACAGGCAGTTAGATTTGGGTATGTCATTTTAGGCGAAAATTGGAAAAAATAGGTTGATTCTTAATTAGGAGTGTAGAGTGATAGTTGAGGATTTTTAGGATATTATTCCATTCAAATGTGTTTTTTCAAATTACGGGAGATGGAGTAGGTATATTATAAATATTTTTGGGGGGTTTTATAACTTTATTTTGGTTTCCAGTTAGTGTAATTTATTTAAATTTGCTAACTTCAGTAGCTAGCTAGCTAACGTTACCAGCGCGAGTGTGCAGTTTTCTCCGCCAGAATGGCCAAGGCTGTTGTTGAAGAACCACTTTCATTCTCTGGGGTACACGATAAAGGTGAGAATTAAAAGTGAGGGTCGACCTCTGCCTGAGATCAGTTTCATGAAGAGGGATGAAAAGGTGGATGTTCAATACCACCTGGTATCAAAAGTATAGCTGGTTAACAGGGAGTCTTTCATCAATACCAACTGGTATCAAAAGTATAGCTGGTTAACAGGAAGCCTTTTGTCCAGCCGCCTATATTGCTGGCCTTGCCTGCATTTAGGAAAGTCTGAGCCTTGGTCAAAAGGTGGGTACAGTGACCTGAAGAACATCGACCGTTCAGCTAAATGGCGAAACAAAAGCAGGGAGATAATAAATGCCCACATCAGATTCAAGCTTCTGGTGAAAATATGCATCGATTATCAAGCGTTAGAGGACACGACGAAAGAGAATGTGCTGCCAACAAGGGAAACTAAAAGGAGCTTGCTGAGGTAATTGCACGTTATAATGCTTTACTTGCTGAACAGATCAAACTTTTTTTCTGGGATGTCGAATACAATTCTGAATGATTTGATAGCTTCCATCGCATCATCCATTAAAAGTTAAAGTACAGAGAGAGGTTGACGCTGTGCATTTTTTCACGTAAGCTCTAGTAGGTTTTCCACTTTCCTCCAGTATTTCAGTCAGCAAGTCAGTTAAGAACAAATTCTTATTTACAATGACGGCCTACACCAGCCAAACCCGGACGACAGTGGGACAATTGTGCGCCGCCCTATGGGACTCCCAATCACAGGCGGCTGAGATACAGTCTGGATTCGAACCAGGATGTCTGCAGTGCCTTAGACCATTGAGCCACTCAGGAGCCCATGGTAATGCATAATCACTCCGGACAGACACCAGCAAAAACTCATGACATAAATGTTGCAGCAGCCTAGGCTACACCTAAACATCAGAACTCTGACATGCTGTATGGGATGAAAACGAGATTTATTAGTCTTATCAACTATAGGCTACTAATAAGAGCAGATGTATACAGTCTATGCACCCTGTCCATCTGGTCAGGGTAAACTAATTGGTAACGTTATGTATTTGTAGTCCATTTTGTGTGTCTGGAGAAAATGTGAATGTGATCAAATGTAGTTTAAATTCTAAATTGGGCTAGCTAGTCTGTCTATACATTTTTAATACAAAATTATTAACTTAAATTTATCAATCAACATAATAGTGATGACAGATGTGAGTAAATGTTTTATAAGGCCTACAGTTGCAAACATGCATAAAGCAAGCTCAGCCCTGTGAGTTATATTGTCTATCAATCCCCCTCCTAATCCAGTCTAAATATGATATATATGAAGAAATATAAGGTAGCTGCAGTTTGACAGGGGTTTCACCCCCCACCATGGCCAGGAGTTTGTTGTTCCCTGATTAAGAGGTGATGACCACAACCATTGTCAACTCTCTCCTGACATGAGCTGCAGCCACGGCACAGAACTCTGCCCATCGTTCCTGGAATCCCAGTCCCTTATGACAGCAGAACTCTATGGTTCTAGAACTCTGCCCATCGTTCCTGGAATCCCAGTCCCTTATGACAGCAGAACTCTATGGTTCTAGAACTCTGCCCATCGTTCCTGGAATCCCAGTCCCTTATGACACCAGAACTCTATGGTTCTAGAACTCTGCCCATCGTTCCTGGAATCCCAGTCCCTTATGACAGCAGAACTCTATGGTTCTAGAACTCTGCCCATCGTTCCTGGAATCCCAGTCCCTTATGACAGCAGAACTCTATGGTTCTAGAACTCTGCCCATTGTTCCAGGAATCTCAGTCCCTTATGACAGCAGAACTCTATGGTTCTAGAACTCTGCCCATCGTTCCTGGAATCCCAGTCCCTTATGACAGCAGAACTCTATGGTTCTAGAACTCTACTATCGTTCCTGGAATCCAAGTCCCTTATGACAGCAGAACTCTATGGTTCTAGAACTCTGCCCATCGTTCCTGGAATCCCAGTCCCTTATGACAGCAGAACTCTATGGTTCTAGAACTCTACTATCGTTCCTGGAATCCAAGTCCCTTATGACAGCAGAACTCTATGGTTCTAGAACTCTGCCCATCGTTCCTGGAATCCCAGTCCCTTATGACAGCAGAACTCTATGGTTCTAGAACTCTGCCCATCGTTCCTGGAATCCCAGTCCCTTATGACAGCAGAACTCTATGGTTCTAGAACTCTGCCCATCGTTCCTGGAATCCCAGTCCCTTATGACAGCAGAACTCTATGGTTCTAGAACTCTGCCCATCGTTCCTGGAATCCCAGTCCCTTATGACAGCAGAACTCTATGGTTCTAGAACTCTGCCCATCGTTCCTGGAATCCCAGTCCCTTATGACAGCAGAACTCTATGGTTCTAGAACTCTGCCCATTGTTCCAGGAATCTCAGTCCCTTATGACAGCAGAACTCTATGATTCTAGAACTCTACCCATCGTTCCTGGAATCCCAGTCCCTTATGACAGCAGAACTCTATGGTTCTAGAACTCTACTATTGTTCCTGGAATCCAAGTCCCTTATGACAGCAGAACTCTATGGTTCTAGAACTCTGCCCATCGTTCCTGGAATCCCAGTCCCTTATGACAGCAGAACTCTATGGTTCTAGAACTCTGCCCATCGTTCCTGGAATCCCAGTCACTTATTACAGCAGAACTCTATGGTTCTAGAACTCTGCCTATCGTTCCTGGAATCCCAGTCCCTTATGACAGCAGAATTCTATGGTTCTAGAACTCTGCCCATCGTTCCTGGAATCCCTGTCCCTTATGACAGCAGAACTCTATGGTTCTAGAACTCTACCCATCGTTCGCACGTGCCCGCTCATCCACTGGTACATTGATTGTACCCTCTCCAAGCACTGTGAGTACCCCTATCCATTTTATTGCCTTATTGTATGTAGAGTCAATCACATACACAATCTCACTATTACACATCAATGATTTTACTCGTTGCTTTAGACACAAGAGCTAAGGATGAGTTTGTCCAACTGTGTCGTGTGTTGTGTTATTATGTTTTTTGTCTTCCCATTCAAATCCTGTCCTGCACTGGTCAAGCCTCTGAACACCTCAACTCATGCCTCATACCCTTATTCAATCACTACTGTGATCCCTTTCCAACACGGTAGGTCACTTTGGATAAAAGTGTTTGCTAAATTAAATATATTGGTGTATTGTGACGCTTGAATCTCAGGCAGAAATCTGAGGATCAGTCATAGACATTGGGACAAGGGGGAGGAAGAGTCGTCGAGGTGCCTAGAGTAGCGTGCTAGCCTGTTCAACTCTTTACAAGGATGTGTGGGATCATTCAGGCATTGTAACACGTTTTGAATCTAAACAGCCACTCCTGTCCTTTTCATTCTATGCTCGGAGATATCTCTGCCGTTATTTGTTTCCATGGCAACTTTTTAAACCATAGGTTTGCCTATTGTCACTTATGTGTTTTGTGCTTGTGCTTGTCCATCTAGCTCCAGCAGAACCTTTTCATGTCATTCAAAACACTTCTAACAAGATGATATCAGGAGGTGGACAGAGGGACTGTGCATCGTGTAAGTGCCATAGTTACCAGAACCCTATCCACAGGTGCAATCATCTCTCAATATGAAATGTAATGGCGATTTTTCTAAAGATGTAACATTCCTAAAAAGGACTCTCTGTCTGCAAGCATCAACTTGAGGCTAATTGGCCATCTTGTTTGACAGGGCAGTAAGGAAGCTAAGATAACTCCGACAAGTAAGTCAGACAGTCTACAGCGGAGTTGTTACAAAACACCATTCCTTTAATAATGTCTTCTCCTTCTCCTCCTCTTCTTCCTTCTTCTTCTCCTCCTCTTCTTCTCCTCTTCCTCTTTCTTCTTCTCCTCTTCTTCTCCTCTTCCTCTTTCTTCTCCTCCTCTTCTTCTCCTCTTCCTCTTTCTTCTTCTTCCTTCTTCTTCTCCTCCTCTTCCTCTTTCTTCTTCTTCTATCTTCTTCTTTCTTCACAGAACTGTTAACAATAAGCATGTTGATATTTCGCACCATGTCTGTCTGTCTGTCTGTACATCTGTCTTGGCCACAGAGGGAATTCAAGTGAGGTGATGACATACCTCCCAATCATAAAAAGCCCTCACAGAGAAAGGTATTATTTGTTCTCATTCAGTGGAACCTCTTCATGCTGATTACTAAGTGACTCATCATTTTGTGGAAGATTGGCTGCCAGGGCCGTCTTACATTTGGAGATATTGTGTGAACAGACTACTTAGAGACTACAGAGGTGTGGTGCAGATGAATAGACCCACATGAAGCACTTTGTGGTAGGCCTTTCTAGAAGCATCAAGGCAGTCATTTTGACTGCATATGAATTTAAATGTTGAAATATCTCTGAAATCTTTTCAAAGTCATGCCCCCCTCCATCCTTTTCCTAAATAAGTATATTTAACACACGTATGTTGTTAGAATTTCAATATCACAAACAGAACTACAGAAGAAGTATGGGTCTATCATTTCTGAAATCACAGAGGTACAGAGGTGCAAATGAATAGGTCCACATGAATAGCTTGGTTCAATTCACGATAGGCAGGCCTTTTAATAACTAGAACGACAGCATAACTGTATGGTTCTAGAACTCTGCTCATCGTTCCTGGATTCCCAGTCCCTTATGACAGCAGAACGCTATGGTTCTAGAACTCTGCCCATCGTTCCTGGAATCCAAGTCCGTTATGACAGCAGAACTCTATGGTTCTAGAACTCTACCCATCGTTCTTGGAATCCAAGTCCCTTATGACAGCAGAACTCTATGGTTCTAGCACTCAACCCATCGTTCTTGGAATCCAAGTCCCTTATGACAGCAGAACTCTATGGTTCTAAAACTCTACCCATCGTTCCTGGAATCCAAGGCCCTTATGACAGCAGAACTCTATGGTTCTAAAACTCTACCCATCGTTCCTGGAATCCAAGGCCCTTATGACAGCAGAACTCTATGGTTCTAAAACTCTACCCATCGTTCCTGGAATCCCAGTCCCTAATTACAGCAGAACTCTATGGTTCTAGAACTCTACCCATCGTTCCTGGAATCCCAGTCCCTTATGACAGCAGAACTCTATGGTTCTAAGTCTCTACCTATCATTCCAGGAATCCCAGTCCCTTATGACAGCAGAACTCTATGGTTCTAAGTCTCTACCTATCATTCCAGGAATCCCAGTCCCTTATGACAGCAGAACTCTATGGTTCTAAGTCTCTACCTATCATTCCAGGAATCCCAGTCCCTTATGACAGCAGAACTCTATGGTTCTAAGTCTCTACCTATCGTTCCAGGAATCCCAGTCCCTTATGATTTGCTCATCTTTTAGTCAAACTCCTCCAAAAGTACAATACATCTACAAGTTACTGTATAGCGCTTTTGAATGGACTGCCCAATAGTAGGGATTTGTGGATGTAACCATATAAATTGATTTCCTACAATTTATTCAATATGGATCCTTTCCTGAAAAACTGGACTCACAACATAAAAGGCCAACTGGCTGCTAAAAGACGGGCTCTAGTGTTTCTTCTCAGAAATTTGAAGTATCTAAGACGGGACCAGATGTTAATGATGTGATTCCATCATACTGGAATAGAAAACATGCTGAACAAGGGCTAGATTCAATCTGATCACCCCTTTTCAACTTTGCACCTTTCACGGTAAACGCTGCAGATGTCGGCTCATTAACGTAAAGCGGACCGGATTAAATCTAAGTCTTAGTGGTTTATTTTGAGAGGAAATGTTATTCATTGTTATACCAACACAATACTAGATATTGACAGCATGACTGCCTCAAACAGCAATGTGATGAATCAACCATAGAAATAGAATTACGAGTACGAATAATAGCCCATCAGACCACAGCAATTTGATTTGATTTAATTAGATTTATTAGGATCCCCGTTAGCCGACGCCAATGGCGACAGCTAGTCTAACAGGGGTCCGACGTATAACGAAAAAAATACATTACAGACAAAATACTTTACAAGTTACATACATTTAAAAACATTAGCATGTAGAGTGTGTGTGTGCGCGTCTATCAGTTATACATACGTCAGTACACGGACCGTTCTAGAGATTTTATTTCTATTAACCTAGATAGGGTTAACCTAGATGGGGTGTCCTACTGCTTGATTTCCTGGCGCAACAAAAGCGAGGGATTACACAAGGCTTTGAACAAAGTTATTTTTTGATTGGTCTGACAAGGCCTCTAGAAGGAAGTAGCCAGTCAGGTCCGGTAGTAGCCAGTCAGCTCATCTCCCATTGTTACCATGTCAGGTCCGGTAGTAGCCAGTCAGCTCATCTCCCATTGTTACCATGTCAGGTCCGGTAGTAGCCAGTCAGCTCACCTCCCATTGTTACCATGTCAGGTCCGGTAGTAGCCAGTCAGCTCACCTCCCATTGACAGGAGATTCTGTGATAAAAAAAAAAAATCTTCATTGGAGGGAATCCATTGTCACTCAAGCAAAGGGTTGTATCCCAAATTACACCCTATTCCCTATAAAGTGTACTACTTTCGGCCAAAAAAATGGTGCACTCTATAGGAAATAGGGTGCCATTTGGGACACACCCATAGTATATTAGGAACAGTCAATCTGGGGTGGTTCAAAGGTCTTTAGAGAGAAGCTGTAGAGCACAACTTATTAAAACATCTGCGCAGCTTTCAAAGGAGGAAACATTTTAAGTGTCGTGCCACGTACCAGGTGTACCTTTTTATCGTTTTTGGGTTAGGAATTTGCTTATAAAGGATTTTGTAAAGCATCTAAACTGGAGATAGGTCAAATACAGCAGTCTGAAGCGGTGTCAGACCAGACAGACTAGGGTATATCAATACAAAAGAACAGCGGGTCCTGTACATAGAAATACTCTCAATTAGATTTAAACTGTTCCGCTCTGCTCTGCTTTGTCCTAAAATCTGGAAAAATCAATAGGGCTAAACTGACAAGAAGGCATGAAAAATGAGGAGAGCAATTTTAATTGACACGCTACCAGCTAAATAAAAGTCATTGTTATAAACCGTCTATTTGTCAAAGTCGTATGAAGTTAAAATCATATTTCCCTCTGAAAATGTAGAGAGGACTATGTAGGCGTATAATAACGTCAGCCATTACCTTGCAGATCTATTGAAGAATATTCTGAAACAATATTTAATGACTATGCATTAGCCATCTACAAATCTTACTAGGAAAACCTTTGACCCTTTGTTTTGCTATGCACCAACGGCCACAAGTGGACCAACAAATGGTAGGGTGTTGTATCTATTATCTTGGCAACAATAGTGGACAGGATATGTGCAAGCTTGCCCATGTGAGCATGCCTGTGTGGACATGGATTGTTGTTCGTGCTGGCCATTGATCCTGGTTGTATCAATTGTTGAAGTAGGAGGATTGAGTCTGTTCTTAGTCCTCTGGTTCATTGGCTCCAGGAAAGGCTTTAAGGTCCCTGTCCTCTTAGACCGTTGTCCCTTTGTTGCCAAACCAATCCTTAAAGGACTTAATCGCCTCAGTAAACGGCTGCAATCAGGTATTTGTAACGTCAGTAGAACTCTGCAATCCATAGTAAACATTGATAAAACAAAACAAAATGCACCGGGGGAATACAAAATTGCTGATTGTGCCTTTATTTAAGGAGTTCTACAGTAGTGTGTAATATCACCTGGTTCCTGGTTAGAGAGTGTTCTGTTCACAAGATGTTTGGACTAATCTCCCCTATGCTTGTAATACCTCCATGTATCTCTGTGTAATACCTCCATGTATCTCTGTGTAATACCTCCATGTATCTCTGTGTGATACCTCCATGTATCTCTGTGTGATACCTCCATGTATCTCTGTGTAATACCTCCATGTATCTCCTCTGTGTGATACCTCCATGTATCTCTGTGTGATACCTCCATGTATCTCTGTGTAATACCTCCATGTATCTCTGTGTGATACCTCCATGTATCTCTGTGTGATACCTCCATGTATCTCTGTGTAATACCTCCATGTATCTCTGTGTAATACCTCCATGTATCTCCTCTGTGTAATACCTCCATGTATCTCTGTGTAATACCTCCATGTTTCCTCTGTGTAATACCTCCATGTATCTCTGTGTAATACCTCCATGTATCTCTGTGTGATACCTCCATGTATCTCCTCTGTGTGATACCTCCATGTATCTCCTCTGTGTAATACCTCTATGTATCTCTGTGTAATACCTCCATGTATCTCTGTGTAATACCTCCATGTATCTCTGTGTGTAATACCTCCATGTATATCTGTGTAATACCTCCATGTATCTCTGTGTGTAATACCTCCATGTATCTCTGTGTAATACCTCCATGTATCTCTGTGTGATACCTCCATGTATCTCTTCTGTGTGATACCTCCATGTATCTCCTCTGTGTATTACATCCATGTTTCCTCTGTGTGATACCTCCATGTATCTCTGTGTGATACCTCCATGTATCTCTGTGTAATACCTCCATGTATCTCCTCTGTGTGATACCTCCATGTTTCCTCTGTGTAATACCTCCATGTATCTCTGTGTAATACCTCCATGTATCTCTGTGTGATACCTCCATGTATCTCCTCTGTGTAATACAAAAGTGCAGAGCTCAGTAGGTAGGTGGCAGGGGGTTGGTATGGGGCTTAGGGATGGGTCTAGACAGGGGTCCATTAACCAATGGGAGAGCCTAGGACCCTAAAGGCTTCAGTTTGGCTGGTGCCTATACAAAGTGCTTGCTTTCTCCCTTAAAATACATTTGCTTGGTAAACAAGAAAAAAGTGTCAATAGTACTGTTTGGCCATTTTGAGATGCCGTAGCCAGTATACACTTCCTCAATATAGTCATAATTAATCTAAGATAACTCAAGAAATCTGTCCTTAATTGAGATGTTTTTTTGCCGAGATCTTAGTCGCACATTTTTACATCTAACTAAGATGTTTGGTGCAGTATTTCTTGTTGGATAACAACAAAGAAAAATCCCTTCTGTTGACCAATCACTGACGAAGGGGCGTAGACTTCGGGCTTGCCTCTAGAAGATAGAAAACATGTGTGCCCAAACAGCCGAAAAAAACCTTTACCGAAGTCCAAAACTAACCTAAAACATCACTATATATGAACAAACTCTTGCGAACTGTTACGCCTTGGAAGCATGCGGACGCCTTAACTCACATGAAGACCTCAGGGATAAGCTGATGTTGTTGTTTAAGATACTGTACATACTAAGAGACACCCAGGCTGCATACCAAATGACACACTATTCCATACATACTGTAGTGCACCACTTTTCATCAGGACTCTGGTCAAAAGTAGTGCGCTATGTAGGGAGTAAGGAGCCATTTGGGACACAATCCTAGAACACCAGGATATCTAGGATACATAGTCACTACATCCTGGATATCTAGGATACATAGTCACTACATCCTGGATATACAGGATACCTAGTCACTACATCCTGGATATACAGGATACCTAGTCACTAAATCCTGGATATACAGGATACCTAGTCACTACATCCTGGATATACAGGATACCTAGTCACTACATCCTGGATATACAGGATACCTAGTCACTACATCCTGGATATACAGGATACCTAGTCACTACATCCTGGATATACAGGATACCTAGTCACTACATCCTGGATATACAGGATACCTAGTCACTACATCCTGGATATACAGGACACCTAGTCACTACATCCTGGATATACAGGATACCTAGTCACTACATCCTGGATATACAGGATACCTAGTCACTACATCCTGGATATACAGGACACCTAGTCACTACATCCTGGATATACAGGATACCTAGTCACTACATCCTGGATATACAGGATACCTAGTCACTACATCCTGGATATACAGGACACCTAGTCACTACATCCTGGATATACAGGATACCTAGTCACTACATCCTGGATATACAGGATACCTAGTCACTACATCCTGGATATACAGGATACCTAGTCACTACATCCTGGATATACAGGACACCTAGTCACTACATCCTGGATATACAGGATACCTAGTCACTACATCCTGGATATACAGGATACCTAGTCACTACATCCTGGATATACAGGACACCTAGTCACTACATCCTGGATATACAGGATACCTAGTCACTACATCCTGGATATACAGGATACCTAGTCACTACATCCTGGATATACAGGACACCTAGTCACTACATCCTGGATATACAGGATACCTAGTCACTACATCCTGGATATACAGGATACCTAGTCACTACATCCTGGATATACAGGACACCTAGTCACTACATCCTGGATATACAGGACACCTAGTCACTACATTCTGGATATACAGGATACCTAGTCACTACATCCTGGATATACAGGATACCTAGTCACTACATCCTGGATATACAGGACACCTAGTCACTACATCCTGGATATACAGGATACCTAGTCACTACATCCTGGATATACAGGACACCTAGTCACTACATCCTGGATATACAGGACACCTAGTCACTACATCCTGGATATACAGGATACCTAGTCACTACATCCTGGATATACAGGATACCTAGTCACTACATCCTGGATATACAGGATACCTAGTCACTACATCCTGGATATACAGGACACCTAGTCACTACATCCTGGATATACAGGATACCTAGTCACTACATCCTGGATATACAGGACACCTAGTCACTACATCCTGGATATACAGGATACCTAGTCACTACATCCTGGATATACAGGACACCTAGTCACTACATCCTGGATATACAGGATACCTAGTCACTACATCCTGGATATACAGGATACCTAGTCTCTACATCCTGGATATACAGGATACCTAGTCACTACATCCTGGATATACAGGATACCTAGTCTCTACATCCTGGATATACAGGATACCTAGTCACTACATCCTGGATATACAGGATACCTAGTCACTACATCCTGGATATACAGGATACCTAGTCACTACATCCTGGATATACAGGATACCTAGTCTCTACATCCTGGATATACATGATACCTAGTCACTACATCCTGGATATACAGGACACCTAGTCACTACATCCTGGATATACAGGATACCTAGTCACTACATCCTGGATATACAGGATACCTAGTCACTACATCCTGGATATACAGGACACCTAGTCACTACATCCTGGATATACAGGACACCTAGTCACTACATCCTGGATATACAGGATACCTAGTCACTACATCCTGGATATACAGGATACCTAGTCACTACATCCTGGAAGTACCTGGAGGATTATGAAACATGGTCGTAGCTGGTGAAGTAATTTCACTTCTTTTCTGCTGAGTTCATAAGTATAGACAATATGGCCGCTGAATATTAATTAAATGTCAATGTGGGACCTGTGAATCTCGTACGTTGCATGTTTATACCTGGTGCAGTGTTGCAATAAGCACTTAGTCTTGCGAAGCATTATAGTCCTGAAAACGCTAAAGGTGCTGTACTGGTAGTGCTTTCTTGCAGATATTCTGGAGAATTGTTAAATACATGGAGACTGACTAAAGAGAGCTTTACTTTAGAGCAGTATACGATTGTCATGGAATGGAGGAATATCCCAATGTATTCTCACAGTATATTGGATTGTGACGAGTGGGAAGTAAATCGCAATTTCCTCCCGGATGTTGAAAATACAAGACAAGTATTATCGTCTTCAATACACTCTAATATCAGTATTGATGTAAAAGAAGAACCCCAACTTGCACAAAAAGTATTACGTCAATATTGGGAGAATACCGTTTTATCCAATGTATTTCTAGACACAAGAACATATATACAATTATTTGTTTTTCAAAAACAAAAGTAAGCTGTCCAACACTAAAATGTTCCCTAGCACCGAAGCCTACTATGAAGGATATAGAGAAGTATGGATCATATTTGACCTTGATCCAATAGCTATGGTTGTGTGTTCCTGTCTCACAATTGATTCAAAAAAATAATATACATTAACGTCTGTCCAATCCATCTCACAGAGCGGCATTATGAAAACTGATATGCCTGAATATGAATATGAATATTTGAACTCCTTCTCGTGTAGATGTACATTAATGGACTTTGACAGCTGTGGGGTTATTATTGATGGGTCGGTGAGACATAATGAGAGTAAAATCACACCACCAACAAAAGGTGACAGCTAAGTGGTAAAAATATGCACCCACTTTGACAGGTTAACAATCATGAACAAATTACCTGCTGCCGCTTCTCCACAGAAACGTTGAAAATGGATTTGTTAGCGACAGGCCCGGTCGACGAACATCTCACTCCGTCCTCATTCCCAAAATAAGATGAATTATCTGACCACCACATAATAATCCTACCATGGATACGAAATAGACAATACAGTAAAATGAGTGTCTAATTAAAAGGAGATACCATTTTTTTTTTAAAGTTTTTAATAGATTCAAAAACCTCTTTGACAGGATGGATTTATACCTGGAAATGTGTTTTAGTGTTATATTTTTAGTGTTATATTTTTAGTGTTATATTTTTAGTGTTGTATTTTTAGTGTTATATTTTTAGTGTTGTATTTTTAGTGTTATATTTTTAGTGTTATATTTTTAGTGTTATATTTTTAGTGTTGTATTTTTAGTGTTGTATTTTTTGTGCTATTTTATTGTCTTTCTCAGAATAGAATAGATCATGTCTGAATCCTAAATGGCACCCTATTCCCTATATATAGTGCACATATTTTGACCGGAGCCCATAGGGAATAGGGTGCCATTTGGGACATACCCCCTGTTGGTCATTGAGATTCTGGTGGTTTGTTGAACCCTGGGTCATAATTAATTAAGGTGGCTGTGCTGTGACCTTATTGACCTCCGTAGCTCAAAGGATTTGGATGGTTGTGAGGCAGCTCATGGAAACCTGGCCCATGGCCCAAGTTCCTTCCATTTGGTCATCACCACAGTGTTTGATGCATGGCAATTTAAATCCCCTCTTTCTAATTAAATGTGATCTGCACTTGTGCTTAAGTGACTTTTTTTCCCTCTCCTTACAGAAGGAAAATATATCAGCTGTCTCGCAGAGAGACAAGGTGACATTCTGCTTTTTCATTATGCAGGATTATAACAGGTAGCTGGATGGACGGGGGGGCGCATGCTGGCTACATAGGGTTATGAGTCCCAAATGGCACTCTATTCCATATATAGTGCACTACTTTTGACCAGAGCCTTATTGGATGTGTATAAAGTTGGTCTCCTTTTTTTTTGGAGGAGTGGCAGAATCAGTGATGGTGCAAGTCTTCTGCCAGGAGGAATCGAAGGGATTTTGAGGCTTAATTCACAGTTTAGCCAGCCCATCTCTGGAGTCAGCACAATGTAAAGTTCAGCTCTAAATCATTAGCAAAGTAACGGCATCAGTCAGACAACGTAATCTTAGGAGAACACGTGAATTCAAATTTTTTTGTTTCAAAAGAATAGGCCTTCCTACCTAAACGTTCTTTAAATGTACATTGGTGAAACGAATTAATGTGTGGTTCTTGTTCGAAAGAGAGTATGTGTTTTGAGTTTATGACATATAAAATAAATCAATGTCATCTATATTGGTTGATCTTGACCATTCAATGTCTATAGAATACCTTAAAAACAATGACAGGTCAGTATGGCTACATTTTATATGTACACTGTTCTATGTTTTTGTTAATTTAACAAACGAGTTGGCTGGCTAGCGGATATTAGTGTGATTAGTTGATATAGCTAGCTAAAAAGGTACCAAGCAGTTAGCGTAGCTAGGCATATCTATCTTATATACTACAAAGGCCTAAACTAACTAGCTAGTTGGCTGGCTAGTGGACATTAGTGTGATTTGTTGATCTAGCTAGCTAAAAAGGTACCAAGCAGTTAGCGTAGCTAGGCATATCTATCTTATATACTACAAAGGCCTATACTAACTAGCTAGTTGGCTGGCTAGTGGACATTAGTGTGATTTGTTGATCTAGCTAGCTAAAAAGGTACCAAGCAGTTGGCGTAGCTAGGCATATCTATCTTATATACTACAAATGCCTATACTAACTAGCTAGTTGGCTGGCTAGCGGACAATAGTGTGATTTGTTGATCTAGCTAGCTAAAAAGGTACCAAGCAGTTAGCGTAGCTAGGCATATCTATCTTATATACTACAAAGGCCTATACTAACTAGCTAGTTGGCTGGCTAGTGGACATTAGTGTGATTTGTTGATCTAGCTAGCTAAAAAGGTACCAAGCAGTTGGCGTAGCTAGGCATATCTATCTTATATACTACAAATGCCTATACTAACTAGCTAGTTGGCTGGCTAGCAGATATTAGTGTGATTAGTTGATATAGCTAGCTAAAAAGGTACCAAGCAGTTAGCGTAGCTAGGCATATCTATCTTATATACTACAAAGGCCTATACTAACTAGCTAGTTGGCTGGCTAGCGGATATTAGTGTGATTAGTTGATATAGCTAGCTAAAAAGGTACCAAGCAGTTAGCGTAGCTAGGCATATCTATCTTATATACTACAAAGGCCTATTCTAACTAGCTAGTTGGCTGGCTAGCGGACATTAGTGTGATTTGTTGATCTAGCTAGCTAAAAAGGTACCAAGCAGTTAGCGTAGCTAGGCATATATCTATCTTATATACTACAAAGGCCTATTCTAACTAGCTAGTTGGCTGGCTAGCGGACATTAGTGTGATTTGTTGATCCTGCTAGCTAAAAAGGTACCAAGCAGTTAGCGTAGCTAGGCATATCTATCTTATATACTACAAAGGCCTATACTAACTAGCTAGTTGGCTGGCTAGCGGATATTAGTGTGATTAGTTGATATAGCTAGCTAAAAAGGTACCAAGCAGTTAGCGTAGCTAGGCATATATCTATCTTATATACTACAAAGGCCTATACTAACTAGCTAGTTGGCTGGCTAGTGGACATTAGTGTGATTTGTTGATCTAGCTAGCTAAAAAGGTACCAAGCAGTTAGCGTAGCTAGGCATATCTATCTTATATACTACAAAGGCCTATACTAACTAGCTAGTTGGCTGGCTAGTGGACATTAGTGTGATTTGTTGATCTAGCTAGCTAAAAATGTACTAAGCAGCTAAAGTAGTTACAGTAGGTGTATCTAACTGCAGTAGCTATCTTATATACCACAAAGGCCTATACTAACTAGCTAATTTAGCTACGCTAAGGCTGTATTTGGAAGCTTGAGTCAAATCAGGAAACGACATGTGTCATCTAACACATAGCATTGCATTATACTTAGCATGCTTTCAAGCATATCAACCTTAATATAGCACTGCTAGGTTAGGCTGCCACATAGTGACTTATGCCACAGTTTAACAAAGACCGCCCAACAAAAGCACCTGTTAGGTAAGCCTTTAAACAGGATGATATTTGCTTATAAAGGATTTGTGAGGAATCACAGAGAAGCCAAAGTATGCGTCCCATATGGAACCATACTCTCTGTATTATAGTGCACTACTGTTGACCAGAGACCTATGAGCCCTGCTCAAAAGCAATGCACTACATAGGTAATAGGGTGCCATTTGGGACTCAAAATAAAACCTGTCCTGCTGCCACGATCGATTAATATTACATGCTCAGTGACATACGTGCTCCGTGCCAACAGACGCTTCATGCAAATGATAAAAGTTGAAAGAGAATACGATATGTTGGACTTTACTCTTGGTGAGCTTTCTCTTAACAGACAAACAAAACAACTGTAAATCAAAACATGTTCAATGTGTTTTGATTATGTATCACACATTCAGAAAGTAGGTACTGGTAGGTCTAATCTCACAACTTGCTGAGACTGTTGTATTTAATGACGAAATGGCTTTGGTTGACAAGTCTCTCGCTACAGTGAAAGATACGTCTTCAGAGAGGAAGTGAGGTTCAAAGAGAAATAAAATCTTCAATTGAGAACACGACCATGGTAATGTACAACCGGAGCATGTCTAGACAATACAACCATGGTAATGTATAGCGGAGCATCTCTAGACAACACAACCATGGTAATGTATAGCGGAGCATCTCTAGACAATACAACCATGGTAATGTATAGCTGAGAATCTCTAGCCAACACAACCATGGTAATGTATAGCGGAGCATCTCTAGACCACACGACCATGGTAATGTATAGCTGAGCATCTCTAGACAACACGACCATGGTAATGTATAGCTGAGCATCTCTAGACAACACGACCATGGTAATGTATAGCGGAGCATCTCTCAATTATCCTGTAGCACATTATCTTCCCCTTTGTACTCTCACAAGCTTACATTAATGGTTCAAAGGCCTTGTTTTGATTGCAGCCTCAAGGAGCTACACACGTATCTTCTCTTGTCTTCACTAGAGGAACTAGTGATGTCATATCCTCTTTGTCATCAAAACGCTGCATTGTTCTTATATGACATGTGCTGTTGCGGGAGCCATTTTCCAGTAAGAATATACAATCCTTCCTATTACAAGAAACATCACCAACCCTGTGAACCATTCGCCACCAGTAACACTCACGGTTTCAAGTGTTTTTCATTTTGCTGCCCGTCTTGAAATGAATTCCACTCTTTGCAGTGGATAACACTGCAGATATAGTAGCTGTGTGAGTAGTGGCTAAATATATCATTACTAGGTGCAAAGATAAACATGTCTGTTCAGATGCATATTTGGTGTCACAAAATAATACCCTAATAGGCTATATTACATGTGTAACAATTATAATAAGCATTATCTCTCCAGGCTGCCAATTGAACAACCATGTGTGTCTTTCCAGCCTGATCAGTTCCCCCTGCCAGAATGGTAAAGTTTAAACCATTCAAAAACGGAGCATTCCCGTTGATTAAATAGGACTATTTCATATGTGACTATGTTCATATGAGATTAAGAGTTAATTTGAGATGAGATTAACAGTCATTTTAATGTCCAGACATGATTGAAATATGTATTGAAATGACAGTGTATTTCCTTGACACTTCCATGACAGTGTCCTATCAAACATGCTGGTGTGTTATTGCACACTATTATTGCACATAGTTCTATGTTATTATACTGTTATTATACATGTTATTATACTGTTTATGTACTGTTAATATACATGTTATTGTACATGTTATTATACATGTTATTATACTGTTATTATACTGTTATTATACATGTTATTATACTGTTATTATACATGTTATTATACATGTTATTGTACATGTTATTGTACATGTTATTATACTGTTATTATACTGTTATTATACATGTTATTATACATGTTATTATACATGTTATTGTACATGTTATTGTACATGTTATTATACTGTTATGATACTGTTATTATACATGTTATTGTACTGTTATTATACTGTTATTATACTGTTATTATACATGTTATTGTACATGTTATTGTACATGTTATTGTACATGTTATTATACTGTTATTATACTGTTATTATACTGTTATTATACATGTTATTATACTGTTATTATACTGTTATTATACATGTTATTATACATGTTATTATACTGTTATTATACATGTTATTATACATGTTATTATACTGTTATTATACTGTTATTATACATGTTATTATACTGTTATTATACATGTTATTATACATGTTATTATACTGTTATTATACATGTTATTATACATGTTATTATACTGTTATTATACATGTTATTATACTGTTATTATACATGTTATTATACTGTTATTATACATGTTATTATACTGTTATTATACTGTTATTATACATGTTATTATACTGTTATTATACATGTTATTATACTGTTATTATACATGTTATTGTACATGTTATTGTACATGTTATTGTACATGTTATTATACTGTTATTATACTGTTATTATACATGTTATTGTACATGTTATTGTACATGTTATTATACATGTTATTATACTGTTATTATACTGTTATTGTACGTGTTATTATACTGTTAATATACATGTTATTATACTGTTAATATACATGTTATTATACTGTTTATGTACTGTTAATATACATGTTATTATACTGTTTATGTACATGTTATTATACATGTTATTATACTGTTATTATACTGTTATTGTACTGGTATTATGCTGTTTATGTACTGTTATGATACATGGTATTATACATGGTATTTTGCATGTTATTATACTGTTTATATACTGTTAATATACGTGTTATTATACTGTTAATATACATGTTATTATACTGTTTATGTACATGTTATTATAAATGTTATTATACATGTTATTATACTGTTATTTAACATGTTATTATACTGTTATTATACTGTTATTATACTGTTATTGTACGTGTTATTATACTGTTAATATACATGTTATTATACTGTTTATGTACTGTTAATATACATGTTATTATACTGTTTATGTACATGTTATTATACATGTTATTATACTTTTATTATACATGTTATTTTACTGTTATTGTACTGTTATTATGCTGTTTATGTACTGTTATGATACATGGTATTATACATGGTATTTTGCATGTTATTATACTGTTTATATACTGTTAATATACATGTTATTATACTGTTTATGTACTGTTATTATACTGTTATGGCACCTATAGTTATGTCACTATACTGTTATTGTACCGTTATAATACTGTTATTATACTGTTATTGTCCTGTCATTATACCGTTATTGCACCTAGAGTTATGTTATTATACTGTTTTTTAATATTATTTTTACCTTCATTTTACTAGGCAAGTCAGTTAAGAACAAAATATTATTTACAATGACTTAACTTTCTTGTTCAGCGGCAGAACGACAGAATGTTTACCTTGTCAGCTTGGGGAATCGATCTTGCAACCTTTCGGTTACTGGCCCAACGCTCTACCCACTAGGCTACCTGCCGCCTCAAAACTGCACCTAAAAGTTATGTCATTATACTGTCATTGCACCTAAAGTGATGTCATTATACATGATATTATACTGTCAGAGTTATGCTGTTTTACATGATATATGTTACATACATTAGTCTATTGTATATGTTGTAGCACTTACCGCTATGCTATTACTATTCTAACACATTGATACACGCTAGAGGGCCATCTCCAGTGATCCTTTGTGTAAACGAGGACGTAACATGGCCATAAGTCCTAGCTCGTTGTTTATGGGGCGAACTCCAGAGCTCACACAGCCTGCGCCCCGAATGGCTGCCTATTCCCTATATTATAGTATATGTAGTATATTATAGAACCTGGTCAAAAGTAGTGCACTATAATATAATGAAAAGTGTGCCATGTGGGACACATGCACATAGTCACCAGGCAGCGGTAGACCTGCCTACCAGACCTGAGATATCTGGATATAAACGGCCCTAGCGGAGCCATTCACAGCCATTCCCAGCGGGGACTTAGTGATAGCAAAGGAAGTTCGAGGTATAATCTCAGTTGGCGCATGAAAAGGACTAATGAGAGACTGGATGAGGAAAAGGAAGGTGATTATACTTTACATACTAACCTTGGCAACTGGACCTGTCCCCCTTTAATGACAGCATAATTCAACGTTCCACCTTGGGAATCTGCCATGGATTTTAGTTTATGAGGTCACCTATGTAACCTCAATCATTCTAGTTCACGCTCTGTCTTTGCTTCGGTGACTCTCCCTACCATCCCTACCTCCCTGCCTCCCTACCTCCCTACCATCCCTACCTCCCTGCCTCGGTCCTACATGGTTGGGGTGTTGCAGAAAACCCGCTAGCTGTTGATGTTTTTTTTTTGCTTGAAATATTTCGAACTTCTATTCCCTCCTCTTTTTTTTATAAGAATATTTTCAGGGTTTGAATGTAATCATCTGCTGATGCCTGATGAAGACACGTTTTCAAATGTATAAATTGAGTAAATGATAGAGCTGTACTAGATATGTGTTGCCATTTGTTCATCTCTAAGGCCAAGTATTAGAACACGTAGATGAATCCTGGACAATGTGAACCGTGCTTCCTCATCTGCATTTCCTGCTGTTTTGGAGGTTTTAGCCTGGGTTTCTGTATACTGTAGCACTTTGTGACATCTGCTAATTTAAAGAGAAAAGTGCTTTATAAATACATGTAAATGATTGATTTGACTGTACATTGCTCTAGTTGTCTTTGGCAGCAGACAACAATGTTATCTCAAATCCAAGGGCAGTTTCAGAAGCTCTGCCAACATGGGTTAATTGGATGATTCGTAGTAGACTGAAGTTCCACCTACACCTAGTCAGAGGAGAAACCACATATACAGCTACAACGAAACAACCCAGAAAGGGTAATTCATCTAGAGTTCAGTTTAGTCGTTAGTCGGGTCTGCAGAGGTTCCGTCTGGGACTAACTGAGTGTTAGTCACACTGTGTTCCATACTGCTGGCCCGGTTGAAAAGGTACCTAATTGATATCGGATCTTATTATGTATTGATCACAGTCGGCTGCTCCATGTCTGAGTACTGCCGTGTCTAATTAAACTATTACATGTATTCCCCCTGCTTTTACAATACAATAAGAATACGACAACGTAATGTATTAAAACGTCCATTATTCACAAAGTATATCAGTAGAGTTGTCATATTTATTTGCACGTAGGCTAACACAGTGGCTTCACTCTCTGTGAGTCATTTGGAAAAGATGTGTGTACCGTTGACAGTGGTTTTTGACTGCGTTGTACGGGGTGAGACAAAGTGACTCTGGGGACTTACATTATTAAAGGCCTTAGATGTGTTTTGCTTGTTTTCAGATGAAGAAATATATGATCGTTCAGCGAGAGAAAGAGGTAGAACCGTGCTAAGACTAGTTAAAAGACACTTCCTGCTCTGAAGGAAGCACAACACAGCGTGAGCACGCTGCTTGACTCTCACACCATCACAAAGACACCATCAGTCATTTTTTTATTTAACCTTTACTTAACTAGGCAAGTCAGTTAAAACCTCTACGGGATCTGTGACCCCCCCCCCATGGGACGTTGAGCTAACGTGCGCTAATGTGATTAGCATGAGGTTGTAAGTAACAAGAACATTTCCCAGGACATAGACATATCTGATATTGTCAGAAAGCTTAAATTCTTGTTAATCTAACTGCACCATCCAATTTACAGTAGCTATTACAGTGAAAGATTACCATGCTATTGTTTGAGGAGAGTGCACAGTTATGAACTTGAAAATATATCAATAAAACAATTAGGCACATTTGGGCAGACTTGATACAATATTTTGAACATAAATATAATGATTCATTCGATCAGTCTAAAACTTTGCGCATACACTGCTCCCATCTGGTGGCCACAATCTAAACTGTGGCTAAACTGGAATAATACATTGTGGCCTTTGTTTTGCATTTCATTGTATTTTCTTTGACTAGATCTATCCTTGCTTCATAGCCTGAGCTACAGGCAGTAAGATTTGGGTATGTAATTTTAGGTGAAATGGGGGGGGGAACAGTGTGATCCACAATTAACAACATATTCGACCTACCCTGGCCAAACCCAGATGATGCAGGGCCAATTGTGCAACACCCTATGGGACTCCCAATCACAGCCAGTTGTGATACAGCCTGGAATTGAACCAGGGTCTGTAGTGACACCTCTAGCGCTGAGATGCAGTGCCTTAGATGGCTGTGCCTCTTGGGAGCCCCCATAGACAATAGAGGAAGGAGAGGAGACAATGCTGATGTGGCTGAATGAGCTAAAGTAATTCAAGATTGTTTCTGTAAACCTTAAACTATGCACTCAATGTACTTTAGTAATGTTGTTTCAATGTCAAAGCAGTATGGCTCTATAGAGTACATGTCATATATTGTGTTATACCATTCAGCCTTATAACTCCATCGGGGGGGGGGGGGGGGGGGACGACGACATGTTCTTCAAACCATACAGAAATAGTCATGGCTTGCATCAACATTTTGACACAATGTGCCGGATTCACAAAAATCTACGTGAGAAGTTTCTTATTAAGGAAAAAATATATAATAAGTTCCTAAGATTGTTTTGTAAGTGCAATTCTTCAAAAATGTTCTTAGGAGCTCATTGTTTTTCTTAGGAACTTTGTGACTATCTTCTTATGTGGCATTAGTGATGTGCTTGAAACCAATAAATAAACCTATGTGACAGGGATGATAGGATTTGGCCCACAGTAACAGTGTTGTTATTTCCATTTTATTACATTTATTTATTTGCTTTTTGTCTCGAGAAGTTGCCCAAGAAAAAGTTCATGGTAACAAAAGTATCAATTCGTCACGAGACAAGGGTTTAGCCGTCCTAAAGGTAAAGTATATTTCCAAGAAGAAATCCTAAAACATTGTTTTCAAGAATCCCAAAATCCCATTTCTTATTTGTTCTTAGGGAGAAACATAGGAAATGACGTAAGAACATTTCCCAATAACTTTATTGAGGAATAGCAACTTTGCTTAACTTAAGTATATAGTTAAGAAACAAAATGGCAGTTAAAAAGAAATGTCTTCTTAATGAAGACGTTTTTTTTTTTTTATCTGGACACAGCAGTACAATTCAAATCATACAGCAGTAGTCACTGGATAAATCACGCCTGGTCACTCACAACGGTGATTCTTCAAGAAATAAAAAGAGAATTAGTTCATACAAAAGAGACAGGAGAATAGACGTAATGTCTATACATTCACTGTGTTTCACTGGTTATTAATTAGTGGGAAATGATCAACTGAAACACAAAACTAACACCAAAACATAAAACAAACATCAACAAAAAAATTAAAACAAGCTTGATGAATTGGTCAAATAAATTCACACAGTCTTTCAAAAGGTTTTTTTCCCCCCTAATAGATAAGATGTATTATATGTTTCGTGAATACTACCACTGTCAGTTATTTAATTTGTGTATAGCGTTTATTTAATGCCAACTTTCAATTGATCTTTAGAAATCCCTGAGAGCTTTGACGTGCAATGCCAGTTCCTCTCCCATTCTAGGATCTGTCACTTTCCCTGGTTCAGATCTGTCACTTTCCCTGGTTCAGAGCTGTCACTTTCCCTGGTCCAGATCTGTCACTTTCCCTGGTTTAGATCTGTCACTTTCCCTGGTTCAGAGCTGTCACTTTCCCTGGTTCAGATCTGTCACTTTCCCTGGTTCAGAGCTGTCACTTTCCCTGGTTCAGATCTGTCACTTTCCCTGGTTCAGATCTGTCACTTTCCCTGGTTCAGATCTGTCACTTTCCCTGGCTCAGGAGAGGGAAAAGAGAGCTCTCGGCGGACCCTTACAAAGCCAAATGTTACACCAGCCAGACCACATCTCAACGCCAAACATGATCATACTGATAGACTACTGATAGGCTACTATTCCTCACTCAAAAGCCCTCTACTTTTAGAGGAAAGATATGGATTACATTGTGAAATAGTTGTTAGATTAATTTGATTATCTAAATAAGGATATTATTGATTGGTCAGGTGCATGTCCACAATTTCTCCTCTGTCATAAAATCAAAGTAGATTACAGCATTGAGAGAATCAGACATGAGTTATAAAATAAAAAGCTGCACACATTACCGATAACACTTGCTAATTTATTTCATTTATGGTTTATCAAGTACCACATTCTGTATTTTTGTACTTAATGTAAAATACCCTATACCTTTATACTGTTAATACATATTATCAATTCATCTATGTGGATTTATATTCACAGTGTGGCACGGGGGATTTATCACAGCAGGCATGGTTTGTGTTACCATATTGCCACCTAGTGACATTGCATCAAATGTGCTCTCTTGATTCTTGGAGGAGGGATTAGGTAGGATAGTACAGTACTGTTGTGGATATGGTTCTGAGGCATTATGCGAATTTTGTCGATAGTATTGCAATGAATCAAGACATGATCATTGAAATGCGAATTTTGTCGATAGTATTGCAATGAATCAAGACATGATCATTGAAATGTGTTCATTGGCAAGAGTACATGTCATATATTGTTGAATCAAGACATGATCATTGAAATGTGTTCATTGGCATGAGAAGGATTTGGAAACTATTGGATACTGTTTATAGAGTTGTGTTTTTTACAACGACTGTCCGATCGAAATCAACTACTCAGACTGTTTTGGTGGGAGGGCAGTTATATCTTTTAAAATGAGGGAATAAAACAGCAGAAAAAAAGTTCAATATTTCCTTTTTTATATAAACTGAGTTGTTTTGTCAAAGACATGACCAACTTCTCTATGGGTGGTTTGTAGTGCACTGTATGTTGGGACACATTTAGAAACACTTTGTTCACATTAGACATAATGGTCACAGTCATCCTCCATAAGACTGTAACGATTCGATTGCACCACATACAGCCACATGCTGTTTACAGTGGCTTAAAGTGCATCCTCCCGCTCTTACTGCAAGTAGAGGGAAATTATTGCTTCCTTTGGAGGAGAACCCTGTAGAGGTTAGCTTTTTGGAGGAGAACCCTGTAGAGGTTAGCTTTTTGGAGGAGAACCCTGTAGAGGTTAGCTTTTTGGAGGAGAACCCTGTAGAGGTTAGCTTTTTGGAGGAGAACCCTGTAGAGGTTAGCTTTTTGGAGGAGAACCCTGTAGAGGTTAGCTTTTTGGAGGAGAACCCTGTAGAGGTTAGCTTTTTGGAGGAGAACCCTGTAGAGGTTAGCTTTTTGGAGGAGAACCCTGTAGAGGTTAGCTTTTTGGAGGAGAACCCTGTAGAGGTTAGCTTTTTGGAGGAGAACCCTGTTGAGGTTAGCGTCCATTGGAAGAGAACCTTGTAGAGCTTAGCTTCCATTGGAGGAGAACCCTGTAGAGCTTAGCTTCCATTGGAGGACAACCCTGTAGAGGGTAGCTTCCATTGGAGGAGAACCCTGTAGAGGTTATTTTCCATTGGAGGAGAACCCTATTCTACATTGTAGAATAATAGTGAAGACATCAAACTATGAAATAGCACATATGGAAATATGTACTAAGCAAAAAAAGTTTTAAACACATCAAAATATATTTTAGATTTGAGATTCTTCAAAGTAGCCACCCTTTGCCTTGATGACAGCTTTGCACACTCTTGGCATTCTCGCAACCAGCTTAATGAGGTAGTCACCTGGGATGCATTTCAAATAACAGGTGTGCCTTGTTAAAAGTTCATTTCTTTTTATGTATTTTTTTCTTAATGCGTTTGAGTCAATCAATTGTGTTGTGACAAGGTAGGGGTGGTTTACAGAAGATAGCCCTATTTGGTAAAATACCAAGTCCATATTATGGCAAGAACAGCTCAAATAAGCAAAGAGAAACGACAGTCCATCATTACTTTCAGACATGAAGGTCAGTCAACCCGGAGAATTTGAAGAACTTTTTTGATAACATAGCTACAGTATTTCACTTTTTAATGTGTATAGTATTGCTTGCTTGGTGTTGTCCAATCAATTTTGTAACCGCCCCCTCTTCTTATTAGGGCTGATTGGAAAAGCTGTTCAAAAGAGGACATTGTATTATTTCTTTGTAATCCCTGACGAAGGCCATGCAGCCGACACGCGTTGGATTATTAAAACTTTGTTTCAATTGAACATGCCATACAAATAAAGGCATTTTAATTAATTATATGAAGAGTGCCTTGGTCCTCCTTTCTTTTTGAGAACTTTGAAAGTTTCTTCAAGTGCAGTCGCAAAAACCATTAAGCCCTATGATGAAACTGTCTCTCATGAGGACCGCCACAGGAAAGGAAGACCCAGAGTTACCTCTGCTGCAGAGGATAAGTTCATTAGAGTTACCAGCCTCAGTAATTACAGCCCAAATAAATGCTTCACAGTGTTCAAGTAACAGACACATCTCAACATCAACTGTTCAGAGGAGATTACGTGAATCAGGTCTTCATGGCCGAATTGCTGCAATGAAACCACTACTAAAGGACACCAATAAGAAGAAGAGACTTGCTTGGGCCAAGAAACATGTGCAATGGACAATAGACCAGTGGAAATCCATCCTTTGGTCCAAATGTAAGATTTTTGGTTCCAACCGCAGTGGCTTTGTGAGACGCAGAGAAGGTGAACGAATGACCTCCACGTGTGTGATTCCAATCGTGAAGCATGGAGGAGGAGGTGTGATGGTGTGGGGATGCTGTACTGGTGACACTGTCTGTGATTTATTTAGAATTCAAGGCACACCTAACCAGCATGGGTACCACAGCATTCTTTAGCGATACGCCATCCCATCTGGTTTGTGCTAAGTGGGACTATCAGTTATTTTTTAACAGGAAAATGACCCAACACACCTCCAGGCTGTGTAAGGGCTATTTGACCAAGAAGGAGAGTGATGGAGTGCTGCATCAGATAAACTGGCCTACACAATCACTCGACCTCAACCCAATTGAGATGGTTTGGGATGAGTTGGACTGCAAAGGGAAGGAAAAGCAGCCACTAAGTGCTCAGCATAAGGTGGAACTCCTTCAAGACTGTTGGAAAAGCATTCCAGGTGAAGCTGGTTCAGAGAATGCCAAGAGTGTGCAAAGCTGTCATCAAAGCAAACGATGGCTACTTATATATAAGATATGTAAATATATATGTAAATATAAAATATGTTTTGATTTGTTTAACACTTTTTTGGTTACTACATGATTCCATGTGTTATTTCATAGTGTTGATGTCTTCACTATTATTCTACAATGTAGAAAATAGTAAAAGTAAATAAAAACCCTTGAATGAGTAAGCGTGTCCAAAACTTTGACTGGTACTGTATGTCTGGATGGCGTCTAGGGTGTTCTAACTGTGGGAAGTACTGTAGTCCACTACCAGAGGAGAAGGAGAGACTAAATGCATCCTGAGTGCAAGTGATTCAATAACAATCTATGGAACCACAGTAAGCTGTTGGGAATCTTTTCTGGTTTCAAAGTAAAAAAAAAAAAAAAAAAAACTTTACTTTGAATTAACCAGTGGTCAAACTTTTTTTTACTGTTGAGCTTTCTGTTGTATTTGGAAACAATAGCAAGAGAAATGACTGTAAGGCATTGTGATCTACTCTGGTCTAACCAGTCAGAAAAGAATGTTCTGAGGATTCTCAGAACTATATTCCAACACAGCTCTGTAATGGTTCTACGTTTGGTCACACAGTCGTACAGTAAGTAATACTCTTTCTATGCTAAATAGGGATGTGGGACTGTTAGATCTAACCAATGAACTGTACAATAGGTACTAATTGGAGCAAGGAAACCATCCCCCAGAATTGTTATCAGCCTCAAGAGAGATTTGTGTCTGAGGACAAGCAGAAAGAAAGGAATCCTTTCTTTATGTGTACTTTGATGAGCTACTGTACCAAAGGAAATCACAGGACGTTACCCTTACATGCTTTGTTAGAGTATTGCTATAATTGTATAATTTTGTAATTATTAAACCTTTTGACATTACATGCATTTCATAAATTTTCTGTGGGATGATGTATAACCTTTTGCTGAATATTCTTCAACTGGATTTGACAGGGGGGTATAAACCACAGAAGAAGAAAAGACAGTTAAAAAAAAATATTTTAACAGCAGGAAGGTGCTATTTTTCTGCCGGTTTAGATCAGTTAGAGGATAAATTGCTGTGTTTCACAGTAAGCACACATTCTGGCAATCTATTGAACAATGTTGTTCGTATATAATTTAACAAACATCTGGATTTCAAAGGGCTGCTAATGATTTCCCATCCGTCTTCTTCTAAATGGCTAAAGTGCATGTAATTACAATGATAATTAAATATGAATCTGTTTCTGTCAATTGCAGCGATTCATCATTCTTACATGAAATATATACTTCCATTGAAGACAGAATGGATTCATTCAAATTATATAGCAGGTATATTTCCTTCCTCAAGCTGAATGTTCAGTCGCTTTGTTTAAAATATCCCTTTTTTTTTCTTAAAGATCAGTAATACCTCTTCTTCGTGTGTGTTAGTTGCTACATCCTCTCCTCACGGGTTGTTGAGAAGAGGAGTGAGGACAATAATATTATTTAAAACCTAATATCCAATATCTCACAATTCAAACTGTGAAACTGACTAATATGAGATATTTTCCATCTTCGGGAAACACATCGTTTAGTGCATCATCCATCCACCACTTAGAAAACATATGTAATCTCTACTGGATACTACTTGGCACTTTTCACTCTTGCAGACCAACATACCTTAAATGAAATGTTGGGCAAAAAGGCAAACTCAGCTCCATATCAGCTCTATCATTTATTGAATCAGATGGCTCATTCAATACAAAACCTACAGATATTGCAAACTACTTTAATGATTTTTTTTTATTGACAAGATTAGCAAACTTAGGCATGACATGCCAGCAACAAACTCTGACACTACACATTTATGTATAATATCTGAATATAATTATGAAAGACAAGCGTTGTAATTTTGAATTCCGTAAAGTGAGTGAACGGTATTGCCACTCCTATTTGCCATCTTTTCAATACAGGCTTAAAAAAAGTGTGTGCCCTCAAGCCTGGAGGGAAGCAAAAGTCATTCCGATAGTAAAGCCCCCTTTACTGGCTCAAATAGCCAACCATCAGCCTGTTACCAACCCTTAGTAAACTTTTGGAAAAAATTGTGTTTCACCAGATACAATGCTGTTTTACAGTTAACAAATGAACAACAAATGTTCAGCATGCTTATAGGGAAGGACATGAAATAAGCACAGCACTTACATAAATGACTGATGATTGGATGAGAGAAATTGATGATGAAAAGATTGTAGGGGCTGTTTTGTTAGACTTCAGTGCGACGTTTGACATTATCGATCAGAGTCTGCTGCTAGAAAAACATAGGTGTTGTGGCTTTACACCCCCTGCTATAATGTGGATAAAGAGTTACCTGTCTAACAGAACACAGAGGGTGTTCTTTAACGGAGTAAGCCTGGATTGTAAATTGTCATGGTCAAAACATGTTGATTACAACAGTAGCTAAGATGGGGTGAAGGGATGGAGTGCTGCATGAGATGACCTGGCCTCCACATTCACCCAACCTCAACCCAATTGAGATGGGTTGGGAGGAGTTGGACCGCAGAGTGAAGGAAAAGCAGCCAACAAGTGCTCAGCATATGTGGGAACTCCTTCAGGACTGTTGGAAAAGCATTCCAGGTGAAGCTGGTTGAGAGAATGCCAAGAGTGTGCAAAGCTGTCATCAAGGCAAAGGGTGGCTACTTTGAAGAATCTCAAATATAAAATATGTTTTGATTTGTTTAGCACTTTTTTTGGTTACTACATGATTCCATATGTGTTATTTCATGGTTATGATCTCTTCACTATTGTACAATGTAGGAAATAGTAAAAATAAAGAAAAACCCTTGAATGAGTAGGTGTGTCCAAAGTTTTGACTGGTACTGTACATTAAAATAACATTGTAAGGTGGTATCATACATTTTATATTGTAGATATATAGTGGTGTAATAATGTTATATGATCTACTGTTTTATCTTTTGTTTTATGTGTGATATAAGTGCTTTAATGTGTTTGGACACCAGGAAGAGTAGCTCCTGCCTTGTCAGCAACAAATGGGGATCCATAATAAACCTCAGGAAGAGTAGCTGGGGGAATCCATAGTAAATACAAATACAAATACAAATGCACATATTTGAACGTCTCTTTGTGCATTTTTGGCAACACCACTTAGAATACAGAAACATATATCTCTAGCTGCAGTCACTAATTGGCACTTTTCACTCTTGTCGATCAGCACACTCTTCATTGCATAACTTTGCAAAGCATTTACGTCCACCACTTATAAAACATGCATCTTCCTAGCCTCTAACGGATGATTACAAAACATGTAGAAAACATGCATCTTCCTAGCCTCTAACAGATACTTATAAAACATGTATCTTCCTGGCCTCTAACGGATGATTACAAAACATGTAGAAAATATGCATCTTCCTGTCCTCTAACAGATACTTATAAAACATGTATCTTCCTGGCCTCTAACGGATAATTACAAAACATGTAGAAAACATGTATCTTCCTAGCCTCTAACAGATACTTATAAAACGTGTTTCTTCCAAGCCTCTAACAGATACTTATAAAACATGTATCTTCCTAGCCTCTAACATATACTTATAAAACATGTATCTTCCAAGCCTCTAACATATACTTATAAAACATGTATCTTCCTAGCCTCTAACAGATACTTATAAAAAATGAATATTTCTTGCCTCTAACAGATACTTATAAAACATGTATCTTCCTAGCCTCTAACAGATACTTATAAAACATGTATCTTCCTGGCCTCTAACAGATACTATGAAAATATGCATCTTCCTGTCCTCGAACAGATACTTATAAAACATGTATCTTCCTGGCCTCTAACAGATACTTATAAAACATGTATCTTCCTGGCCTCTAACAGATACTATGAAAATATGCATCTTCCTGTCCTCGAACAGATACTTATAAAACATGTATCTTCCTGGCCTCTAACAGATACTTATAAAACATTCATCTTCCTGGCCTCTAACAGATACTATGTGGCACTTTTCACTCCTCCAGCTCCTCTTTCCCTTCTCAACACAACACGGCGCAGTCAGCTGACAGTCAGCTGACCGTTAGATCACTAATTCCTTATTAGAAACGATGAGCTTCCTCATCACCTGGCTTTTGAAAAGGTTAGGCCCTGGGCCCTAAGGAGTAGTATAGGCAGTCCTTCGCCTGACAGGTTAGGCCTTGGGCGTTAAGGAGTAGAATAGGCAGTACTTCCCTCTTTCCGGCGGACTTGACAGAATGCTGCTTCACAGGTCCAGCTCTTATTGATTGGGGGCTTCAGGTTGCCTTTCCAGTCTGCAGTGCGGCATACTAAGCTGCTGTATAATCAATGTCTCATAGAGGTACATTACAGTCACATGCAGCCTGCGGTTGGGGTTGGGGTCGGGGCTGGGGTTGGGGCTGGGGTTGGGGTTGGGGTTGGGGCTGGGGCTGGGGTTGGGGTTGGGGCTGGGGTTGGGGTTGGGGCTGGGGTTGGGGTGGGGCTGGGGTTGGGGTTGGGGCTGGGGTTGGGGCTGGGGTTGGGGTTGGGGTTGGGGCTGGGGTTGGGGCTGGGGCTGGGGTTGGGGCTGGGGTTGGGGCTGGGGCTGGGGTTGGGGTTGGGGCTGGGGTTGGGGCTGGGGTTGGGGCTGGGGCTGGGGTTGGGGCTGGGGTTGGGGCTGGGGCTGGGGTTGGGGTCGAGGTTGCACAAACCATCAAATTATACAGTAGAGATAGATAGAAGTAACCCAATATCTACATGGCTGACAGAGTTTTTAAAATGAAAAGAGCAGCCCATTGTGGAAAAGACATGTGGTGGTATTGATAGAACAGCTTATCCTGGAAGCAGTGGTGGAAAAAGTACCCATTTGTCATACTTGAGTAAAAGTAAAGATATCCTTAATAGAAAATGAGTCCAGTAAAATACTACTTGAGTAAAAGTCTAAAAGTATTTGGTTTTAAATATGCTTAAGTGTCAAAAGTAAAAGTATAAATAATTTCACTTTCATTATATTAAGAAAATCAGACGGCACAATTTATTTTATTTCTTTTTATTTACGGATAGCCAGGGGCACACTCCAACATTCAGACATAATTTACAAACAAAGCATGTATGCTTCAGAGTAGGGAAGACCAGCGATATTCTCTGTTTAGTGAGTCCGCCAGGCCAGAGGCGCAGTAGGGATGACCAGGGATGTTCTCTGTTTAGTGAGTCCGCCAGGCCAGAGGCAGTAGGGATGACCAGGGATGTTCTCTGTTTAGTGAGTCCGCCAGGCCAGAGGCAGTAAGGATGACCAGGGATGTTATCTTGATGTGTGTGAATTTTACAATTTTCCTGTCCTGCTAACCATTCAAAATGTAACGAGTACTGTTGGGTGTCAGGGAAAACGTAAGGAGTAAAAAGTACATAATTTTCTTTAGGGATGTAGTGAAGTAAAAGTAAAAGTTGTCAAAAATATAAATAGTAAAGTAAAGTACAGATACCCAAAATAACAATTTAAGTAATACTTTAAAGTATTTTAACTTAAGTACTTTACTGCCTGGAAGGCATATAGAGTAGAAAATTATTTGGTGGTATTGGTTTCCATACGAAAATGTTTGCTAAATCTTACCCCCAAAACCTCTGAATTGCGATATGTTGTGTCTGGAATGTTCAAAATACCAAGACATAGCCAGTACTTGAACTTGTCTGTGTCAGCTCAGACTTGTGGTGACCTACGGTGTCCATTTCAGGACAGAAAATGCAAGATAAGTCAAGAGTCTCATCCGGAAATGATGTATGTTGAATAAGTCATATGAATATCTGTCATCAGGTTGCTAAATCAACATATCTTTATCAACATAAAGAGAATAAATAGAATAGGGTGCCATTTGTTTTTTTTTGTTTTTTGCCATTCTCTTAAGGTTTAAAACTACAGTAGTATTTAATGGGTTAAATGGAACCCGACACAGGAGGATCACTTCTTTAATCAGGATTAAACATTAATTCAACCTCCATGTGACAGCCAGGGACCCCTTCCATTGCCTGCACGGAAACCATGAATACATCTGTCTCCTCTGAAAATGACTGACTACACATTCTTTAGTATTAATTACAAGTGGGAAATTACTTTGTTCATCAATCAAAAAATGGCCCCTCCACTTGTCAAATGTAATACAGTGACACGATCATGTTCTGTTAACTACCTTATTGTCTTGACAGACATTGCATGTGAAAGCAGCTGCCTTTTGTTTTGCTGGGGGTTTTGTCACACTCCACAGAGCCAGCTACCTACCCCTGCTGAGACGAGGTTCAACCCAGATGTCTGAAATAGAGCGGACGTAAATTATCATGTCAAGGTAGATTAATAGCTAAGATTAGAAAGAGTAACCTATCGCCACTGCTGTTCGAATGCATACAGTCAGCCACAATGAAAGGACAAGCGTTTAAAAATGTCACGCAGACGCACCATGTGTAACCAGCAGGCTAAGTCCTCCTAAATGGTAGCCTATTCCGTGTGTAGTGCACTACGTTTGACCAGGACCCATACAAAAGTAGTGCACTATATAGGGAATAAGGTGCGATTTGGGACACATGTCACCAGACACTGGTATTTATTTATTTTATTTCACCTTTATTTAACCAGGTAGGCAAGTTGAGAACAAGTTCTCATTTGCAACTGCGACCTGGCCAAGATAAAGCATAGCAGTGAGACACATATAACAACACAGAGTTACACATGGAGTAAAACAAACATTCAGTCAATAATACAGTAGAAAAATAAGTCTATATACAATGTGAGCAAATGAGGTGAGATAAGGGAGGTGAAGGCAATAAATAGGCCATGGTGGCAAAGTAAATACAATATAGCAATTAAAACACTGGAATGGTAGATTTGACAGTAGATGAGTGTGCAAAGTAGAAATACTGGGGTGCAAAGGAGCAAAATAAATAAATAAATACAGTAGGGGAAGAGGTAGTTGTTTGGGCTATTTATATTATATATGTATATATATATATTTATATATATTATATATTTATAGATGGTATAAATTCACCCTCTTAGCAAGGGAATTCTGATGTAAAAACTACCTGGGCAGTTTGAAGAGTTTCAGGCAATTGCTGTGATTCATACATGAGACTCTTATCCTATACTCAATCAATTCAATATACAGCAAGTGGAGGAAACTACAGTAGCGTACCTTCCCTCTGGAAGTGGTGATCTCAGAGAGGGCACAGAGACGGAGGAGATATACGGAGGATAGAGAGAGAGTCAATCCCACTAGACGAATTGCAAAGCTGCTAGCATGGGAGTCTAACATCTTGGTTCACAATAGCAACCAACACAACCTGCACAAATGGATTCTGTTATTTCAACAGATATTTTACCTCTGTATTTTTCCAGGAAAACCACCTGAGTCAAGTGAGACAAACATGCTAATATTTATAGTATGCATTGGATTGTCAATGCATTGCTATGGAATTAATAGCTAGCGTTATACTGCCATTGGTTGACTAGGGCCCTTAGGCCTGGAATGAATAGCTAATGTTATACTGCCATTGGTTGACTAGGGCCCTTAGGCCCGGACTGAATAACAAGTGTGAGAACAAAACACTTTACCTCACATGAGCCACGTACTGAATTCATGGCATGTTCACTTTGATTATGACCTCTTGTGAGTACTTTGTGTGATACATTTGCAGCAGATTATAGATTTGACCTGAAGGAAAATGCACAATGTGATGTTTAGAAATGTCAGAGTCGTTGAACAGGAGAATGGATTTAGTGAGAATTTATAGATCACCAAATTGTATTATCTTAGGGGGGGGGGGGGGGAGAGCCTACCTTTTCAGAAGGAGAGCCCACAGAGCCTACCTTTTCAGAATGCACACCACTGTTGTCTTATTTTGCCTGGAGCAAATACTGATATCTGTGAATTTGCATATACATGTATTTGCAGAGATACAATCAAACATCAAGGAGCAGACACAATTCCGGACTTCAAAGCGGAATACCAACCAGTTCTCTCTATAGCTAATACATAAAGCCCAGAGCCCTAGGAGGGGGGGAGGGAGGGGGGGGGGGGGGGGAGGACAGCGTCATGCTTCCTCTTCGTAACAGATAACATTAAAGCCCACAGAGAAGTTTTAAACAGCTACCGTATTGTGACTCAGGTCAGGGAACACATCCTGATTCTGTCCCGACACAATACTCCACTGTGTGCCAGCTGTCTAGTATATAACATAATCTACGTATATAGATAAAGGCTAGAATGTCAACATGCATTCTAATATAACAGAACCTCTATGGATACAGGCTAGAATGTCAACATGCATTCTAATATAACAGAACCTCTATGGATACAGGCCAGAATGTCAACATGCATTCTAATATAACAGAACCTCTATGGATACAGGCTAGAATGTCAACATGCATTCTAATATAACAGAACCTCTATGGATACAGGCCAGAATGTCAACATGCATTCTAATATAACAGAACCTCTATGGATACAGGCCAGAACGTCAACATGCATTATAATATAACAGAACCTCTTTGGATACAGGCTAGAACGTCAACATGCATTCTAATATAACAGAACCTCTATGGATACAGGCTAGAACGTCAACATGCATTCTAATATAACAGAACCTCTATGGATACAGGCTAGAATGTCAACATGCATTCTAATATAACAGAACCTCTATGGATACAGGCTAGAATGTCAACATGCATTCTAATATAACAGAACCTCTATGGATACAGGCTAGAATGTCAACATGCATTCTAATATAACAGAATCTCTCTGGATACAGGCTAGAATGTCAACGTGCATTCTAATATAACAGAACCTCTATGGATACAGGCTAGAATGTCAACATGCATTCTCATATAACAGAACCTCTCTGGATACAGGCTAGAATGTCAACGTGCATTCTAATATAACAGAACCTCTCTGGATACAGGCTAGAATGTCAACATGCATTCTAATGTAACAGAACCTCTATGGATACAGGCCAGAACGTCAACATGCATACTAATATAACAGAACCTCTCTGGATACAGGCTAGAATGTCAACGTGCATTCTAATATAACAGAACCTCTCTGGATACAGGCTAGAATGTCAACATGCATTCTAATGTAACAGAACCTCTATGGATACAGGCCAGAACGTCAACATGCATTCTAATATAACAGAACCTCTATGGATACAGGCTAGAATGTCAACATGCATTCTCATATAACAGAACCTCTCTGGATACAGGCTAGAATGTCAACGTGCATTCTAATATAACAGAACCTCTATGGATACAGGCTAGAATGTCAACATGCATTCTAATGTAACAGAACCTCTATGGATACAGGCCAGAACGTCAACATGCATACTAATATAACAGAACCTCTCTGGATACAGGCTAGAATGTCAACATGCATTCTAATATAACAGAACCTCTATGGATACAGGCTAGAACGTCAACATGCATTCTAATATAACAGAACCTCTATGGATACAGGCTAGAACGTCAACATGCATTCTCATATAACAGAACCTCTATGGATACAGGCTAGAACGTCAACATGCATTCTAATATAACAGAACCTCTATGGATACAGGCCAGAACGTCAACATGCATTCTAATATAACAGAACCTCTCTGGATACAGGCTAGCACATTAGACAATGTTTCTGTATGTCGTTTGCAGTACACCAAGGTGCTACTCAATCAAACCAAGGTCAAATCATAAAACAGACCAGTTTTTTTAAAAGATAGAATTCAAATTTAAATTCTCCTCACATACTGTACAGCAGGTTCATGCCTCAAACACATGTTTTGAGCTACATAATAATTTTTGCCCCAAAGTGATCCAAAAATGCCAGGGTTCATCTCTATCTCGTTCTCTTTCAAAGGTGAGATTGACCATGTCAGGGTACAGTGATTACAGTAGCACTATTACCTAATGCAGCTCCTCAAATTCAAAGACCAAGTCAGTCTATGCAGATTGTCCAAATATCTTCCCCAATACAGGTGAACTTGGCAATAATTAAAGTGAAGTTGAAAACGAGAGAATGGACAAGAGGTGAATGAAGGAAGGAACCACGGAATGGGAGTTAGTGGAAATATTCATCATTCTAAGGCTTTGAAATGTGCGTTATTAGGACAAAAAAAATTCTTAGTAGCTCTCATTAGATGGTGTATCAACCCAGAACAAAACTCACTTCTCTTAACGACGTGGAGGAAGTGGATCGGAAAACGAGGAGAGGCGACAGAGGACAGAACAGCCGATTCCATGGTTTATTCACCAACAGGCTCTTGCTCTGCTGTTGCTCTCCCACTAACAAGTCAGCTTAGCTTTTTGGCATGTGTCCCAAATGGCACCCTATTCCCTTTATAGTGCACTACTGCTGATTAACCCTGGTCAAAAGTAGAGCACTATATAGGGGAAAGGGTGTCATTTGGGATGCAGAGGTTGGAGTGCGGTTCATTCACACAGTCTTTAGTTCCCCATCATTGATTGGAATTTAAAGTCTTGAATTTACTGGCAATGTTTTATTCAGATTATCTTTTTCAAACCAAGTTGCTGACATTTTGTTTTTAAATGACCAAGTGGCGTAGTCTTTCACTTTAAAGAAGTTTCTGTTGTGCAAAATGTACTGTAGTATACATACTCAGAAGAAGAAGAAGACAAAGAAGAAGAAGAAGAAGACAAAGAAGAAGACAAAGAAGAAGACAAAGAAGAAGAAGAAGAAGAAGACAAAGAAGAAGAAGAAGAAGACAAAGAAGACAAAGAAGAAGACAAAGAAGAAGAAGAAGAAGACAAAGAAGAGGACAAAGAAGACATTGAAGAATACAAAGAAGAGGAAGAAGAAGACAAAGAGGAAGAAGACAAAGAAGAGGAAGAAGAAGACAAAGAAGAAGAAGAAGAAGACAAAGAAGAAGACAAAGAAGAAGAAGAAGAAGACAAAGAAGACAAAGAAGAAGACAAAGAAGAAGAAGAAGACAAAGAAGAAGAAGAAGAAGACAAAGAAGACAAAGAAGAAGACAAAGAAGAAGAAGAAGAAGACAAAGAAGAGGACAAAGAAGACATTGAAGAATACAAAGAAGAGGAAGAAGAAGACAAAGAGGAAGAAGACAAAGAAGAAGAAGAAGAAGACAAAGAAGAGGATGAAGAAGACAAAGAAGAAGAAGAAGACAAAGAAGACAAAGAAGAAGACAAAGAAGACAAAGAAGAAGACAAAGAAGAGGACAAAGAAGACATTGAAGAATACAAAGAAGAGGAAGAAGAAGACAAAGAGGAAGAAGACAAAGAAGAGGAAGAAGAAGACAAAGAAGAAGAAGAGAAGAAGAAGACAAAGAAGACGAAGAAGAAGACAAAGAAGACGAAGAAGAAGAAGACAAAGAAGAGGAAGAAGACTTTATTTTACACATTTGTTCAGAAGAAACTAGTTTTCTGCTTTATTGGAATGGAGTGGAATCGGTCATTTCTGAAAATGTTTGGTTCTAAGAATGTACAATATGAGATGGTATGTTACGATTGACTGGTCACTCACTGCTAACAATCCCCAATTTACTGTGTTTTCTCCTCATGCTCTAAGGCAAACCGATACAACCCTACTAAACCAACCTGTTCTCCCATGGCAATTGAATGTTCTCAAAGTTTAAGCTTGGAGAGGACACCCTGGAATCTAACATTATGTCTTTGAATAATTAGTACCCTGTGCTTTGTTTGAAGCCACATTCCCTGTGGTAAACGTCCATCGATAAAAACAGCCTTTCATCTCGATATGCTATTCATGCATTGATACCAGATGCAGAGGACACAAGTGCATACCAAACGGTGTACTTTTCCCCTACAAAGTGCACTACAAGTAGTGCCCTAGAGAGTTAATAGGGTGCCAATTGGGACGGAGAGCTGTCTACAAAAACAGACGAGCTGATCTCATCTGTGCTTTTTCCTTCTTTGTATTGCTACATCTGAAGAAACTGTTCCTGTCCACAACAGGATAAGATTTACATAAACATCAGACTCGTTCTCTTTCTCCGTCTGTGTCTGTCACAAAAAAAACACTTGAGAGACGTGTAAAAGATTTACATATCAAGGTTGTGATTATAAGGGAGACAATGGCTGTCGGCGTGTAGTATAACGTTTGAAAGATTTGTATACATGAGTAAGTCATCTGTTAGTATTTGAGACTTCAGTCCAATTTGATTATACTGTGTCTACTTGATTCTAATGTATCTAGTTAGGGGAGTTTGTGTCCTTGCCTGTTTTTAAGACTCTGATCGACATCACTGTTTGTGATAACTGCAGCTGTTTCTAATGTTAAGTTGTATCTGTGACTTGTGACACTTTGTCTTTTGTGTCTATTTTGTACTTTTCTGTAATATTTTACGGACACGCTGCTATTTCCCTGTTTTCGCTCTTGCAAAATGGGTTTTACCTGGTTAAATTAAGGTTTAAAAAAAAAAATCTATGTGATTCTACTGTATCTACGTGATTCTACTGTATCTACGTGATTCTACTGTATCTATGTTATTCTACTGTATCTATGTGATTCTACTGTATATACATGATTCTACTGTATATATGTAATTCTACTATATCTACGTTATTCTACTCTATCAAATGTTTATCTTCTGATAATATTTGAAAGATAACAGAATTATTTTTTGGGGGGCATGCAACTGCAGTACTGTATGTTTGGTATGGTATGGTGTGATATCAAACTAGGATAAGTAAGAATGGAAATAAATCGATCGCCACAAAATGTTTCTAATGTACAGAACACGAGAGCACAACATGGGAGCTGAAATGTAAATAAACACATTTTAAGCATTCAACTGGCGAGCAGAAATAACAGCACGGCTGAGAAGGAAAACCAGTATTTGAATTCACTCAACGACTCCTGCTATAATCACATATTGAAATGTAAATTACAGCCTGGTACAAGTGCATGGCTGTGTTATGGATTACTTGGGGATTGATGGTATATTTATCATGCAATCCAACAACTTCAGCTTTGTTGCAATTGATGTAACCATTAACATTACATTTTAGAGCATGGTAATTTTTGCGTCAATTGTTATATTGTATTGTCACTCTTGTAAGTGGAACCAGACACATTTCGATCCAGTTTGAAAGATTTTAGTTTGATATTACGCAACAATGAGGCTCACCCTGCACATTGGAGGTATGAAGATTAGACATAAATAATAGTGATGGAAAAGAGAGAGAACAAAACCAGTGAACAGTATTAAAGTCACACAACCTGTCCAACTGGAAGCTGGATGGAAGAAGATAACTAAAACAACCTGTCCAACTGGAAGCTGGATGGAAGAAGATAACTAAAACAACCTGTCCAACTGGAAGCTGGATGGAAGAAGATAACTAAAACAAACCTGTCCAACTGGAAGCTGGATGGAAGAGGATAACTAAAACAACCTGTCCAACTGGAAGCTGGATGGAAGAGGATAACTAAAACAACCTGTCCAACTGGAAGCTGGATGGAAGAAGATAACTAAAACAACCTGTCCAACTGGAAGCTGGATGGAAGAAGATAACTAAAACAACCTGTCCAACTGGAAGCTGGATGGAAGAGGATAACTAAAACAACCTGTCCAACTGGAAGCTGGATGGAAGAAGATAACTAAAACAACCTGTCCAACTGGAAGCTGGATGGAAGAAGATAACTAAAACAACCTGTCCAACTGGAAGCTGGATGGAAGAAGATAACTAAAACAAACCTGTCCAACTGGAAGCTGGATGGAAGAGGATAACTAAAACAACCTGTCCAACTGGAAGCTGGATGGAAGAGGATAACTAAAACAACCTGTCCAACTGGAAGCTGGATGGAAAGAGGATAACTAAAACAACCTGTCCAACTGGAAGCTGGATGGAAGAAGATAACTAAAACGATATGTGTTGTTTTCTAAATGCCATTTTCCCAAGATGTTGGAAACTAGGATAAAATAAACAAACTTTTTTCTTAATTCAATCATCTAATCAGAAGTGCTTTATATTGTACCGGAATATATAATGCACCTCATTCACCACCGTTGTGAGGCCTTTCCTTGGCTATAATGCATCAATGTGGTCCGTATATATGGTGTTTCAGCTGCTGGTGTTGCTTGATCACTATTCTACACATTTTTTCCAGCACATTTTTGAACACACAGTATCCTATAGATCTGACAGTGTTATTCGCTACTTCAGTCGTTCAGATTCATGAATGTTTGTAAACACGGTTTTCACTAGTGGTAATCCAGCAATATATGAGACAGGTGATTGGTTGACACACCTTGCTCCATTCTATAGTGTGAAAATGTCCCTTAAACGTGTTATCCACAGCAGAGAATGCCCCAAAATGTAAGTTAACAATAGCAAACCATAATCCTCCTATTCTAAGTTCATTCATTTGACAGTTTTGGGGTTTCTAGGTTGGGCTCAATTCAGAATTTTGGAATTGACTAATTTGATGTAAATTGCAGCATCATATGATGCAAAATGCATCATACAGGGATTATTTATGTATTTTGAAAGTTACATATCTTGAAAACTTGATTGCTGACAAGCAAAACATTTTAGGACTATGTCAACAACGAACTAAGGAAACAAATACAAAAATATTGTTTTTTGGGGTGGAGTTTTTCATTAACCTCAATGCTTAGAACAGGAAATTATATTTCCACCAACCGTTTAATATGTTTCACTTCTATTTGAAGGCCTCAGGGTCAATGTATGCATCTCAAATTCAAGGACAGCATCACAATGGTCAATGTAATGTTCTTTTTTATGATATCGTCTGAATTCATATATCCATCTCTCTTTATTAAAAGGTGCAATTTGCTGGCAGAAACATTGCTCAGAAACCAACTTGCTGTGTCTGCATGTCTTTTGGACTGACACCAACTGATCTGGACAGCGTAATTGCCTGTTTTGCATGTTTCTGTTGCGTTGAAAAGTACGCTAGCCTACTGACGTTGGAGTCCTAGTGAGTGGAGAAGGCTTTCAGAACAGAGCTCTAAACATTACCGCTGGCCGACCAATCCAAAGCTGTTCAGGTGTGTGTGTGTGTGTGTGTGTGTGTGTGTGTGTGTGTGTGTGTGTGTGTGTGTGTGTGTGTGTGTGTGTGTGTGTGTGTGTGTGTGTGTGTGTGTGTGTGTGTGTGTGTGTGTGTGTGTGTGTGTGTGTGTGTGTGTGGTCTACCACGTAACCTTTGATTACTGCAAGTCACTCTCCGTGACTGACATGTGCCATAATTTCAGAAAGGTATGGCAAATGATTTCCAGGTATAACAACATGGCTCACTGGAATTACTTATTTCCCCCAGATCGAAACAGAAAATAGACGTTAGAGGTCTAAGCGTTGATATCTTCCAACCTGAGCTGGCCAATCTTAAGGAAAATATCACAGTTGACATGGCTAGTAGAGTAAAACATTTACTTTCTTCCTTCTGTTGTTTAATTCATATGAAAACTCAGCAAACTGTGTCACGGAAGCTTTGTAAATGTAGTATCCGTATTGTCTTTAAGCTCAGGCAGACGCCAGCTATCAAACGACACAGGAGGAATGTTGAATGTTTCTGTTAGCTTTAAAGGATTTAAGTCAACTCTGGAAACAGTGCTTATTGCTCTGTTATCCACTTTTTGTGTTAATGAAAAGCATGTCCTGAATCTGTCAAGGGAGATTAGGTGAATATGATTACTATTGTCCTTTTGTCAATGTAGATTTATATCCATGGGGATTACAGTCACACCATCCAGATGTGTATTACCTTTCCCTGCTGCCAAGGTACCTCAAGAAAGGTTGAGTCAGTGATAAGGAGTTGAAATGAAGTGACATCTACAGAATTATAGTGTAGAGATATGTAGCGAAGAACTTTATTGTAAAGTGGCTGTTCCACTGGATGTCATTAGGTGAATGCACCAATTTGTAAGTCGCTCTGGATAAGAGCGTCTGCTAAATGACTTAAATGTAAATGTAAATGTAAATGTCTGACCGTACCCAAGCAAGAAGATGTAACACATATGTGCTTTCACAAAGACGTCTCTGTTCTTTGTAGGATGATGTATACATTTGCATATCATAAAACATAGATTTATTGTATCCCCTTTGACTAATCCCTCAGGAGTTGGAGTAGTAAAAATCATTTTAACGGAATAAATGTACTGAAAATGAACTTAAACACATGTAATCAAACTCTCATTGTTATATAAATAATGGTCATTTTCAGATAATATTATTATCATCAATATTATCTTCACAAAGATGTAAAACAAGGATGTTCTTTATCACCGTATTTATCTATTATGGAGCTAAAAATACATTATAATACCTTCTCCTCGGACTAAAGATCCCCACAACCAGAGCCCCAGATTTTGACCTGATGTTGCATCTATTTGAATGCTTGATCTATTTGTAGATTGATTAGAAAATGAAAATCAGAGGGTATTTGTAACATGTGCTTGTTTATTCTACTACATTGTACAGTGATAGATCTTATTGAACTGAAAGATGAACCCGTAGACAAATGCTCATCAGATATAAAAGAAAGAACTACTTGTAAAAGAAATGGAACAATCAACAGGATTAAAGTCCTCCTGAAGATTGATTTCAAACATTCAGACGAAGGACTGCAAGTTCATTATTTTATCACAGGTGTTCATTGAAATGAGTCATGAGACTCTAGGATCTGGACCAGGTGGAGGGATTTGATGAACAACCCCGATAAAACAAGTATACAATTTATTCATGAGCATACAAGCACCAGTATATTAAAAGGGAAGAGGAGTCAGTGTTTCTCCTTTCTTTCCCTCTTTCTCTCTTTCTTTCTTACTTCCAGGATGTTGTCAATCGGTCAGTAATTTAACAACGTCTCAGAGATTCGTGACTTAGGGCCAGACAGCAATAATTGGTGGTGATGAGTAGTCTACCTCTAGCTAGCCTAGCATCCTTTTTTACAACTTAGTATTTTCATCTGAGGAATTATCAACCACTAATGTAATGGTTTTATTCATTTCTTCCCACCATCTGGTGTGAGAGAAGTGCTCCTCTGGTCCTGATAACCTTCCCTGGTGCTGTGTTGGGGTAATAGGCTGTTCAAAGCCCTGCTCTACTGCGGACAGATGAGCAAGGGGTGGGGCTGCAGCAGCTGTGACTTAGTCTGTCACCTGCTGCCTGTCAGAGGATGTACCTGAGTTCAGAGTCAACTTCAGGATATCCAGGCCTGCTATCCAGACAGATAGGGAGGACTGTGCCTGGAAGCCCGGTTCACAGGCCTGGAGAAGAAGAGCATCATTAACTAAGTAAGGCCCTTGAGAGACAACATCTGGGTGTGGTTGGTAAGACTGATGATGAATAAGCAGATGTCAAAATGTTGTGGGTATAGATTATACTTCAATACTTCTATCACAGTGGGTGTAGATTATACTTCAATACTTCTATCACAGTGGGTGTAGATTATACTTCAATACTTCTATCACAGTGGGTGTAGATTATACTTCAATACTTCTATCACAGTGGGTGTAGATTATACTTCTATACTTCTATCACAGTGGGTGTAGATTATACTTCTATACTTCTATCACAGTGGGTGTAGATTATACTTCTATACTTCTATCACAGTGGGTGTAGATTATACTTCTATACTTCTATCACAGTGGGTGTAGATTATACTTCTATACTTCTATCACAGTGGATGTAGATTATACTTCAATACTTTTACCACAGTGGGTGTAGATTATACATCTATAATTCTATCGCAGTGGGTTTAGATTATACTTTAAAAGCATCCTGAGACCATTCATGTGTGGGGTTGCATCTCATCCAAGGGAGTGGGCACACTCACAATTTTGTCTTGGTTACTAGTCCAACGGTTAAAACTGTCCATCCATTTATAGAGCAAATTATCGTTTGAATTCAGTCCAGGACATGTCAGTCTCAACTAAAATTGTACAGGGGTTGTGTTTCATTACCTGAGCATGGGGGAATATATGGGCCATTAAGCCACTACCTGTATGGTCCATTACCCCCCTACCTGTATGGGCTATTACCACCCTACCTGTATGGGCCATTAATCCACTACCTGTATGGTCCATTAACCCGCTACCTGTATGGGCCATTAACTCCCTACCTGTATGGGCCATTAATCCACTACCTGTATGGGCCAGTAAGCCACTACCTGTACTAGTATCAGTAGATTATGTAGAGGTGAACATCTGGAGGTTAGGAGACAGAGCATGAAATGTAATGCCTCTGGCTCCCTCCGCTTCTTTGTGTCCAATAAGCCATGGTAGTGAAATACCATGAATAGCAAAAAGGATGTTACCAGGATCTGCTGTAATTTGACTTCCTACCGTAGTCGCACTGAATCAAAAAGGACTCTTGTTGCATCCCAAATGGCACCCTATTTCCCATGTAGTGCACTATATTTGAGCAAATCCCTATGGGCCCTGGTCAGAAGAAGTGCACTATATAGGGAATAGGGTGTCATTTGGGACACAGCATCAGAGGGAGAACTTAGAGGGACTTCTCTCTACATGGCCTTTCAGTGTCACCATAACATAGGGAGTTATTTATATATTCAACAAGGCAGGAGCGGTGAATACAATTGTAAAGATTGTCAAAATCGTGGCTGGTAAAATAGTTGTAGCTGTACTCCATGTCTGTATTATATTGTGCACTTTGGTAGCCATGAAGTGCTTTGAAAGGTTGGTCATGGCTCACATCAACAGCATCCTCCCGGATACCGTAGACCCACTCCAATTCGCATACCGCCCCAACAGATTAACAGATGACACAATCTTAATTGCACTCCACACTGCCTTTTCCCACCTGGACAAAAGCAGCACCTATGTGAGAATGCTGTTCACTGACTACAGCTCAGCGTTCAACACCATAGTGCCCACAAAGCTCATCACTAAGCTAAGGACCCTGAGTCTAAACACCTCCCTATAAACTGGATCCTGTACTTCCTGACAGGCTGCCCCCAGGTGGTAAGGGTAGGAAACAACATGTCTGCCACGCTGATCCTCAACACTGGGACCCCTCAGGGGTGCGTGCTTAGTCCCCTCCTGTACTCCCTGTTCACCCACGACTGCGTGGCCAAACACGACTCCAACACCATCAATAGGTTTGCTGATGTGGTAGGCCTGATTAACGACAATGATGACACAGTCTATAGGGAGGAGGTCAGAGACCTGGCAGTGTGGTGCCAGGCCAACAACCTCTCCTTCAATGTGAACAAGACAAAGGAGCCAATCGCGGACTACAGGAAAAGCTGGGCTTAACAGGCCCCCATTAACATTGACGGGGCTCTAGTGGAGCGGGTCAAGAGTTTCAAGTTCCTTGGTGTCCACATCACCAATGAACTATCATGGTCCAAACACACCAAGACAGTCGTGAAGAGAGCACGACAACACCTTTCCCCCCTCAGAAGACTGAAAAGATTTGGCATGGGTCCTCAGATCCTCAAAAAATGTATACAGTTTCACCATCGAGAGCATCCTGACCGGTTGCATCACCGCCTGCTATGGCAACTGCTCGGCAGAGGTAGTGTGTACGGCCCCGTACATCACTGGGACCAATCTTCCTGCCATCCAGGACCTATATACTAGGCGGTGTCAGAGGAAAGCCCCAAAAATTGTCAAAGACTCTAGCCACCCAAGTCATAGACTGTTCTCTGCTACTGCACGGCAAGCGGTACCGGAGCCCCAAGTCTAGGACCAAAAGGCTCCTTAACAGCTTCTACCCCCAAGCCAAATTTTATTTTGTTACTTTTTATTATTTTTTATTTTAGTTTATTTGGTAAATATATTCTTAACTCTATTTCTTGAACTGCATTGTTGGTTAAGGGCTTGTAAGTAAGCATTTCCCGGTAAGGTTGTATTCGGCGCATGTTGTATTCGGCACATGTGACAAATAAAGTTTTATTTTATTTTATTTGAAAGCACAGTTTAATTCCTTTCCTCTCTGTCAGAGGGGGGCATGACTTTATAATGGCAAAGATATTTAAATTTTAGATTCACATGACGTCAAAATTAGTCTCCGCGCTTCTAGTGTTAAGTATAAATATCATACTTCCATTCACTGCCTCATGGATTCTGTAAACGTACTTCTATTTGTTTAAATGATGTTTAAATGTCCCTCTCCTCTGCATTCATCCAACCCAGTTTATAGCTAGCCTTAGGCTAAGCTTGTTAATCAATATAGGTTTTAAAGAGCAGTCAAAACGTTATATTTTAGGGAACTGAGATTACAGATCTGAAAAACTGAAACCACTTGGAGGCAAAACAATCATCAATGAAAAGATCTTAATATAGTGGTTCTTTAAAAATGGCTGCCTGGTTTCTGTCCTTATAAAATAACAATTCCATAGTTTAATATCTCTCTCAGAATAGAGACAAAATATAGAAGTACTGTATATCAAAACTCACACATGGTGTGGATGACTCCTGTCAGCTGTGTGTCGTTCCACAGTAACTGTGAATAATACAATTTCTAGGGTTTTAGCTACAGTGTGTTCCAAATAATTTTCACTTGTGAGCTAGCTTTTCTGTTTGTCAAACAACTACGAGAGTTCCGTCTGTGATCACTTTCAGAGCCATTGTCTGCAGTGCTAATAACCTCATGAACCAGCTCTTCATTTCTGTTATCATACTCACCCATGGGTGTCAGGTTGCCTAGTGGTTAGAGCGTTGAGCCAGTAACCGAATAGGTTGCTAGATCAAATCCCCGAGCGGACAAGATAAAAACAATCTGTTGTTCTGCCCCTGAACAAGGCAGTTAACCCACTGTTCCTAGGCTGTCATTGTAAATAAGAATTTGTTCTTTAACTGACTTGCTGAGTTAAATAAAGGTTAAACATTTTTGAACAGTATTTCTAATCTCACTGGAGATTTGTGTGGTAAAAGTTGTATTCTTGATGATATACAGTAATCAACCTGTCACGTTCCTGACCTGTTTTCTGTTGTTTTGTATGTGTTTGACGGTCAGGGCGTGAGTTTGGGTGGGTAGTCTTTGTTATGTGTTTCTGTGTTGGTTTAAGGGTGACCTGATATGGCTCTCAATTAGAGGCAGGTGGTTTGCATTTCCTCTGATTGAGAGCCATATTAAGGTAGGTGTTTTCACTTTGATTGTTGTGGGTGGTTGTCTCCTGTGTCAGTGTCTGTATGTTACGCCACACGGGACTGTTTTCGGTTTTGTTTGTTCATTCGTTTTATGTAGTCAGTTTTCCTGTTATTGCGTTCTTCGTGTTACATGTAAGTTCGTCGCACCAGGTCTGTCTACTTCGTTTGTTGTTTTGTAGTTTGTTTAAGAGTATTTCGTTTCGTCTTTTGTCTTGTTAAATAAATATTATGTCATCATACCTAGCTGCGTATTGGTCCTCCGATCCTTCTCTCCTCTCCTCGTCTGAGGAGGAGGAAGATCTAGAAAACCGTTACACAACCCCCTGCGAGCCTCCTCGTCCCAGCCTCATCCTAAGCCGGAACACAACTTGCTGTGTCTCCCTGTTACATCATTCTCCACATGGCACAATATTAGGCTTTGGGGAATGAGGAAGAAAACAGAGCCTTTCAGATTTGTAATTCCAGAAGAGCTGCATTGTTTGCGAGAGGTAGATGATTCGACGCGCAGACGACTGAAATCAGCGCAAGCTACTGGGGAAATAAAGTGCAGTTTTTGAAGTACACAGCACCTCCCTGCGTAGCGTTGACATGGCTCACACTGTGATCTCATCCCTTGGTGTATAACATTTATGACATATGTTGATTTTGTTGGAAGGCATGGTCTGACTACAAAACTGAACAAAAAATGAGACCCACACGGCACCCTATTCCCTACATAGTGCACTACTTTGGACCTGAGCCCTATGGGCCCCTGGTCAAAAGTAGTGCACAATATCGGGTGCCATTTGGTAGTCAGACAGCACATGCCTAGCCAATTGTGATACTGTATCCAGGTGCGATGCCATGGTGATGCTTAGTTATACAGGAATTTATTGGCTGCACTGCGGCAGGAAGATTACCGCTGCTTAACATGCCACACAGGAGACTTAAAGAGGAAACATCTTTCAGAGTGTTGGTTGCATAGATCCTGCTGGCTGGGCAGGCGATCACTCTCAAACATGCTTTCACTGTAAAGCACTGTGAAGGATATACTGTACACTGTCGTAAAAGTGGTCTCGGCTTGAATACAGACATACAGGATGTCTCGGCTTGAATACAGATATACAGGATGTCTCAGCTTGAATACAGACATACAGGATGTCTCGGCTTGAATACAGACATACAGGATGTCTCGGCTTGAATACAGACATACAGGATGTCTCGGCTCGAATACAGACATACAGGATGTCTCAGCTTGAATACAGACATACAGGATGTCTCAGCTTGAATACAGACATACAGGATGTCTCGGCTTGAATACAGACATACAGGATGTCTCAGCTTGAATACAGACATACAGGATGTCTCGGCTTGAATACAGACATACAGGATGTCTCGGCTTGAATACAGACATACAGGATGTCTCAGCTTGAATACAGACATACAGGATGTCTCGGCTTGAATACAGACATACAGGATGTCTCGGCGCGAATACAGACATACAGGATGTCTCAGCTTGAATACAGACATACAGGATGTCTCAGCTTGAATACAGACATACAGGATGTCTCAGCTTGAATACAGACATACAGGATGTCTCGGCTTGAATACAGACATACAGGATGTCTCGGCTCGAATACAGACATACAGGATGTCTCGGCTTGAATACAGACATACAGGATGTCTCAGCTTGAATACAGACATACAGGATGTCTCAGCTTGAATACAGACATACAGGATGTCTCAGCTCGAATACAGACATACAGGATGTCTCGGCTTGAATACAGACATACAGGATGTCTCAGCTTGAATACAGACATACAGGATGTCTCAGCTTGAATACAGACATACAGGATGTCTCAGCTTGAATACAGACATACAGGATGTCTCAGCTTGAATACAGACATACAGGATGTCTCAGCTTGAATACAGAGATACAGGATGTCTCAGCTTGAATACAGACATACAGGATGTCTCAGCTTGAATACAGACATACAGGATGTCTCAGCTTGAATACAGACATACAGGATGTCTCAGCTCGAATACAGCTTGACAGTTTCCATTTACTATAGTGTCCCCAAGATGCTTCAATCTATCAAATTTTTTGTATTTTCTCCTTGGTCTCATATCCAAAGGCTTATTGTTTCTGACAATTGGACAATTTGGTTTGAGGATTGATCTGACCTGTCCATTGGTTTAAGCCAAACTATCCCCTTTTCATGGAGAGTCTTTTCTATAATCACTGCTCTCTAGCTGGAGCTTTGCGTGTGAAGAATATTCTCCGCCTACTAGCTACATCTTTCAAAATTTATATTTTTCTTAAATGATTTGAAATTTATGTAAGCCCCCAAAAAAACAGGGGCTGAGATGTGAAGCTGAGAGCCTCAAGGCTGCATTTGAAAGGAAAGTGCTTCCCCAAACTGAAAGCTCTGCGATATGCAGACGTTACTCCACAACGTAGCAGCATAGCTAGAGCTCACCTGTAAAACGTGTAGTAGCATCAAATGAATCTCTTAAATTGTTAACAACTGAGATTCAGCTTCTTTTTTTACCAGATTCAGAGATTCAAACAGACGCAGGCAGGATAAGTATAAGGAGGGTTCAGGTTTTCTCCGCTGTTGGCAGGTCTACTGGCACCCACCGTGTCTGCAGTGTGGGGTTTGTCTGAGTGATGCCATTAGCCGGAGGTATAGCGAGAAACAAAATGCTCTGAAAAACTGATGAAGTCAATCCTGTGTGCTGCTGTTCAGATCCTGTAGGTACTTTTACACAAATAGCCTGAAGCAAGAACACTGTAACTTCAGCTTGATTCAGTTTTGCGTCATCACACCACAGCCTCGTAGTTGCAGCTCAATAATATGCTGCTAATAAAAAAAATTAAACATTCCTTTCCGCATTTGATTGTGTCTGATGTGTCGAACTACTTCCCAGAGAAATATATCCGTTGCTCAGATTGCTTTTGGACATTTTAAAACATCAGTAGTAATATGCCTTACGTTGTATTATTGAATGTTGTATCGTAGGATTGTGTACATTTCGTCTTTGTTGAAGTTCCAATATATAATCTTCAACAGCCTTATTTGAACTACCTATGCTAGCTATCCTTGAAGCAGAGTTGTAAGTGTTTCGCCCCTCAATTGTAAGTCTCTCTATTATGGTATGGATGACAAATGTAGACGGTGTAGCCCTTTAGAACTCTTCTTCCCTCAGGCTGTTAAACATGAGACCTAACCTTCCATTGAGAGGAACTAATGGCCCCCAGCTTTAATTGTCATGGCTCGTTCATCTTCACTAACAAAAGCAGTAGAAAAACCATCCCAAATGGCACCCTATTCACTATACTCTACATATAGTGCATTACTGTTGACCAGGGCCCACAGGGTCATAGTGCTCAAAAGTAGCGCACTGTGGAGAAAATAGGGAGCCATATGGGACTCAATCGTGAGCAATGGTTCTGGAAAGAAAGCCAACCACTCTGACAAAGGAAGTGATTAAGTTCTGCTTGGCATTTCTGTAACAAATGTGTTGCAGAGGTGAGCCACAGACAGTGGGATGAGAAAGTGGGCTATTGTAGTTAGGTAACACACCTATCAGATGCAATTTCGATATAAAGCTAACAATGGTCTTTCTTAGTCAACGTTTGAAGGAGAAGAAAAGAAAAAAAATCACAATGTTGGATTATTTGTCCTTGGAAGGAATAAAAAAAAATAGGTGTTATTCTATTAAGTGTACTGTACCAGGGATGGCATTGAACGGTAAGATACGTTCTCTGGAAGAGGAAGTTGGCGAACAAACTAATAGGAACAGACTGGATCTTTGTAAATCATTGCAGAGTATACCCCACACTACCATTCAGCTTTCATTACTAGTATATTTGCTTCAAACTTTTTTTGTCAAGTAGAGGGAGTAGACAACATCAAACAGCAAAGCACCATGTAGCCACCAAATGACAGAATGTCCCTCAGGAAAGTTGAGGCCCATTAAAATGATAGATTGCACTGCGTCACGGTTTATGCAAAGGGACGTTTTACACTCACAAAGCAGTCTAATTGCATTCATTCCTGTGAGAAGTCCACAAATGTTGAATTTAGGTTCTCAGGCGTATTGGCAGCAAGCTGCTTGACAGCGGCTGGCTGGAAGCTTCAAGGGAAAAGGAAGAGAAATGTAAATCTTGACAAACAGAAAGCCAGTGTCCATATTATCATCTATCGCTCTGACAGGCCTCTTCCCGTGCATAAATTCAAACCTTGCCTGCCTGGATGGTTGCATGGTAAAACTATGGGGGAGGAGGATTCATTCTGATCTGACATCCATCGGGATTCATTCTGATCTGACATCCATCAGGATTCATTCTGATCTGACATCCATCAGGATTCATTCTGATCTGACATCCATCAGGATTCATTCTGATCTGACATCCATCAGGATTCATTCTGATCTGACATCCATCAGGATTCATTCTGATCTGACATCCATCAGGATTCATTCTGATCTGACATCCATCAGGATTCATTCTGATCTGACATCCATCAAGATTCATTCTGATCTGACATCCATCAGGATTCATTCTGATCTGACATCCATCATGCAGGTCAAATAAAATTGCATTTTATTTGTCACATGCTTCGTAAACAACAGGTGTAGACTAATCGTGATATGCTTATTTACGGGCCCTTCCCAACAATGCAGAGAGAAAGAAAACAGAAAAATAATAACACAAGGAATAAATACACAATGAGTAACAATAACTTGGCAATATACACGGGGTACCAGTGTACCAGGGGTACGAGGTCGGGGTACCAGGGGTACGAGGTCATTGAGGTAGATATGCACATACAGGTAGGGATAAAGTGACTAGGCAACAGGATAGATTATAAACAGTAGCAGCACAATATGTGATGAGTCAAAAGAGTTCAATGCAGATAGTCAAGGGAGCTATTTGGTTAACTATTTAGCTAACTGTTTAACAGTCTATTAATTGTCTATTAACTGTTTAACAGTCTATTGGCTTGGGGGTAGAATCTGTTCAGGGTCCTGTAGGTTCCAGACTTGGTGTATCGGTACAGACTTGGTGCATCGGTACAGACTTGGTGCATCGGTCCAGACTTGGTGCATCGGTACAGACTTGGTGCATCGGTACCGCTTGCCGTGCCGTGGCAGAGAAAACAGTCACTTGGGTTCATGGTTCAAAGGTTTCCAACAAGAGTTTCTATTGAACAAATTCAGGTATGTTTATCCCCGTTTCGTTCCGTTTCCTGCCGTTTAAGAAACCTTTTTTGACATAAACGGCGCAATCAAATTAAATCAAAGTTTATTTGTCACGTGCGCAGCATACAACAGGTGTAGTAGACCTTACAGTGAAATGCTTACTTACAGACTCTAACTAATAGTGCAAAAAAGGTATTAGGTGAACAATAGGTAAGTAAATAAATAAAAACAACTGTAAAATGACTGTGAAAAATAACAGTAGCGAGGCTATAAAAGTAGCGAGGCTACATACAGACACCGGTTAATCGGGCTGATTGAGGTAGTATTTCCATGTAGATATGGTTAAAGTGACTATGCATATGTGATAAACAAAGAGTAGCAGCAGCGTAAAATAGGGGTTGGGGTGGGGCACACAGTGCAAATAGTCCGGGTAGCCATTTGATTACCTTTTCAGGAGTCTTATGGCTTGGGGGTAAAAACTGTTGAGAAGCCTTTTTGTCAAACTTGGCACTCCGGTACCGCTTGCCATGCGGTAGTGGAGAGAACAGTCTATGACTGGGGTGGCTGGGGTCTTTGTCAATTTTTAGGGCCTTCCTCTGACACCGCCTGGTGTAGAGGTCCTGGATGGCAGGCAGCTTAGCCACAGTGATGTACTGGGCCATACGCACTACCCTCTGTAGTGCCTTGCGGTCGGAGGCCGAGCAATTGCCGTACCAGGCAGTGATGGAACCAGTCAGGATGCACTCGATGTTGCAGCTGTAGAACCTTTTGAGGATCTCAGGACCCATGCCTAATGGCTTTGTTGTGCCCTCTTCACGACTGTCTTGGTGTGTTTGGACCATTCTAGTTTGTTGGTGATGTGGACACCAAGGAACTTGAAGCTCTCAACCTACTCCACTACAGCCCCGTCGATGAGAATGGGGGCGTGCTCGGTCCTCCTTTTCCTGTAGTCCACAATCATCTCTTTAGTCTTGGTTACATTGAGGGATAGGTTGTTATTCCGGCACCACCCGGCCAGGTCTCTGACCTCCTCCCTATAGGCTGTTTCGTCATTGTCAGTGATCAGGCCTACCACTGTTGTGTCATCTGCAAACTTAATGATGGTGTTGGAGTCGTGCCTGGCCATGCAGTCGTGGGTGAACAGGGAGTACAGAAGGGGACTGATCACGTGGCAGATGTGTTGCTACCTACCCTCACCACCTGGAGGCGGCCTGTCAGGAAGTCCAGGATCCAGTTGCAGAGGGAGGTGTTTAATCCCAGGATCCTTAGCTTAGTGATGAGCTTTGAAGGTACTATGGTGTTGAACGCTGAGCTGTAGTCAATGAATAGCATTCTCACATAGGTGTTCCTTTTGTCCAGGTGGGAAAGGGCAGTGTGGAATGCAATAGAGATTGCATCATCTGTGGATCTTTTTGGGCGGTATGCAAATTGGAGTGGGTCTAGCGTTTCTGGGATAATGGTGTTGATGTGAGCCATTACCAGCCTTCAAAGCACTTTATGGCTACGGACGTGAGTGCTACGGATCTGTAGTCATTTAGGCAGGTTGCCTTCGTGTTCTTGGGCACAGGGACTATGGTGGTCTGCTTGAAACATGTTGGTATTACAGACTCAATCAGGGACATGTTGAAAATGTCAGTGAAGACACCTGCCAGTTGGTCAGCACATGCCCGGAGCACACGTCCTGGTAATCTGTCTGGCCCAGCAGCCTTGTGAATGTTGACCTGTTTAAAGGTCATACTCAGGTCAGCTACGGAGAGCATGATCACACAGTCGTCCGGAACAGCTGATGCTCTAATGCATGTCTCAGTGTTGCTTGCCTCGAAGCGAGCATAGAAGTGATTTAGCTCGTCTGGTAGGCTCGTGTCACTGGGCAGTTTGCTGCTGTGCTTCCCTTTGTAGTCTCTAACAGTTTGCAGGTCCTGCCACATCCGACGAGCGTTGGAGCCGGTGTAGTATGATTCAATCTTAGCCCTGTATTGAAGCTTTGCCTGTTTGATGGTTTGTCGCAGGGCATAGCAGGATTTCTAATAAGCTTCTGGGTTAGAGTCCCGCACCTTGAAAGCGGAAGCTCTACCCTTTAGCTCAGTGCGGATGTTGCCTGTAATCCATGGCTTCTGGTTGGGGTATGACGTACAGTCACTGTGGGGATGACGTCCTCGATGCACTTATTGATAAAGCCAGTGGCTGATGTGGTGTACTCCTCAATGCCATCGGAAGAACCCCCGGAATGAATACACCCCTGATCACGCGTAAACACAGGTTACTCTCATAGCAGCCATGAACGGTGCAAAGTACAGAGAGATCCTTAATGAAAACCTGCTCCAGAGCGGTCAGGACCTCAGACTAAGGCGAATGTTCACCTTCCAACAGGACAACAACCCTAAGCACACAGCCAAGACAAAGCAGGAGTGGCTTCGGGACAAGTCTCTGAATGTCCTTGAGTGGCTTAGCCAGAGCCCAGACTTGAACACGATCAAACATATTTAGAGAGACCTGAAAAAAAGCTGTAAAGTGACGCTCCTCATTCAACCTGACAGAGCTTGAGAGGATCTGCAGAGAAGAATGGGAGAAACTCCCCAAATACGGGTGTGCCAAGCTTGTAGCGTCATACCCAAGAAGACTTGAGGTTGTATTTGCGGCCAAAGGTGCTTCAACAAAGTACTGAGTAAACGGTCTGAATACTTACAGTATGTACATGTGATATTTGAGATGTTTTATTTTTAATACATTTGCCCCCCAAAAAAATTGCTTTGTCATTATGTGATATTGTGATGTCATTATGGGGTATTGTGATGTCATTATGTGATATTGTGATGTCATTATGGGGTATTGTGATGTCATTATGTGATATTGTGTGTAGATTGATGAGGGAAAAAAATTTTTTAAATCAATTTTAGAATTAGGCTGTAACGGAACAAAATGTGGAAGAAGTCAAGGGATCTGAATAATTCCTGAATGAACTGTATAGGGATTACCAACTGGGGTCACTTTGACCACAATAAGGAACTATTGGAAAAAGCAACAGTGATAGTAATATATCAACTCATTCTTGCACATGTACAGTTGAAGTCGGAAGTTTACATACAACTAGGCCAAATACATTTAAACTCAGTTTTTCACAAATCCTGACATTTAATCCTAGCAAAAATTCCCTGTTTTAGGTCAGTTAGGATCACCACTTTATTTTGTGAATTTGAAATGTCAGAATAATAGTAGAGAGAATGATTTATTTCAGCTTTTGTTAACAAGCAATTTGTGGAGTGGTTGAAAACTACTTTAATGACTCCAACCTAAGTGTATGTAAACTAGGTTGCTTTTCCTTCACTCTGCTGTCCAACTCATCCCAAACCATCTCAATTTGGATGAGGTCGGGTGACTGTGGAGGCCAGGTCATCTGATGCAGCACTCCATCACTCTCCTTCTTGGTCAAATAGCCCTTACACAGCCTGGAGGTGTGATGGATCATTGTCATGTTGAAAATCAAATGATAGTCCCACTAAGCGCAAACCAGATGGGATGGGGTATTGCTGCAGAATGCTGTGGTAGCCATGCTGGTTAAATGTGCCTTGAATTATAAATAAATCACTGACAGTGTCACCAGTAAAGCACCTCCACTCCGTCACACCTCCTCCTCCGTGCTTCACGGTGGGAACCACACATGCAGAGATCATCCGTTCACCTACTGTGCATCTCACAAAGACACTGCGTTTAGAACCAAAAATCTCAAATTTGGACAAAAATCTCATCAGACCAACAGATTCCCACCGGTCTAATGTTCATTGCTCGTGTTTCTTGGCCCAAGAAAGTCTCTTCTTCTTATTATTGGTGTCCTTTAGTAGTGGTTTCTTTGCTGCAATTAGACCATAAAGGCCTGATTCACACAGTCTCCTCTGAACAGTTGATGTTGAGATGTGTCTGTTACTGTAACTCTGTGAATCATTTATTTGGGCTGCAATTTCTGAGGCTGGGAACTATAATGAACTTATCCTCTGCAGCAGAAGACTCTGCATCTTCCTCTCCTGTGGTGGTCCTCATGAGAGACAGTTTCATCATAGCGCTTGATGGTTTTTGCGACTGCACTTGAAAAAGCTTTCAAAGTTCTTGACATTTTCCGAATTGACTGACCTTCATTTCTTAAAGTAATCATGGACTGTCGTTTCTCTTTGCTTATTTCAGCTGTTCTTGCCATAATATGGACTTGGTCTTTTACCAAATAGGGCTATCTTCTGTATACCACCCCTACCTTGTCACAACACAACTGATTGGCTCAAATGCATTAAGAAGGAAAATATTCCCCAAATAAACTTTTAACTGTTAATTGAAATGCATTCCAGGTGACTACACCATGAAGTTGGTTGAGAGAATGCCAACAGTGTGCAAAGCTGTCATCAAGGCAAAAGGTGGATACTTTGAAGAATCTCAAATATAAAATATATTTTGATTTGTTTAACACTTTTTTGGTTACTACATGATTCCATGTGTGTTATTTCATAGTTTTGATGTCTTCACTATTATTCTACAATGTAGAAAATAGTAAAAATAAGGAGAAACCCTGTAATGAGTAAGTCTGTCCAAACTTTTGACTGGTACTGTATATAATATTGGAGGATATTATAGGAATTCTGGTATATATATATATATAGCCTTCCCCTTAGAATAAAACATTTTCTGAGAATACACACCAATACATCACTATGTCTTTTTTCAAAGGGTATCTGGTTTCTCTGTCACAGTTCTACCAAGTATTCATACCAGCGACTGACTTTTATGAGCTGTTATGAGCTGTTATGAGCTGTTATGAGCTGTTACGAGCTGTTATGACTGCATCTAAGCCTATATGTAAGGTCATTTAGATGTTGTACACAGTCATACCGAGGTCCAACCATAAGCGAGTCCATAAGGTGTACCATCTCTGCAGGGGATGTCTATCTGTTCAAAATCACTGATACAGGTCCCCCCCCTTTATAACCTCTGGTGATGTGTATTATATCTCTCACTGGGATAATGAGACTGTACTCGGCCAATCTACCGCCGGCTCACTTTATGGTGAGAGACATCGCTCCTATTTTATTTTTTATTTTTCAAAGATAATGAGGTGACAATGTATTCAACCGACCTTAGAGAGGGGGGGGGGGGAGACATTCTACAGCACTTATCCACAGTCTTTGATCAGAGATCCAGCTGTCTCTCTGGGTGTCTGCGGCCCGTGAAAGCTGTGCATGTATCCCAAATGGCAACCTATTCCCTTTATAGTGCACTACTTTTGACCAGGGATCATAAGGGCTCTAGTCTAAAGTAGTGCACTACATAGGGAATAGGGTGCCATTGTGGGACACATAGTGTCTGTTCAATCACCACTGTTGTCATGGATATCGTTTTACTGTGTATTTTATCAACCAGACATTTTGACTAGATCTAACTGATTGTTTTTAGGTCAAAGAAAACAAGGCCTACAATGTAAAAAAAGTTGTGTAGCTAATTCTGCTGTCCCTTTGGCTGGCTAACCCACCTACCCGTGACCTCATGTCTTGCTGTGTGTTTGATACTAGACAAAATCCCATAATCCATATTACAATCACAGTTTACCAATGTAGGTTCTGGGAGTTTCAACGTTGGATTTGAACATTTATGGCTGCTTTCATTAACACTATGTCCTTTTGGAGGTTGCATTGTTTCATTCTGACCGATATCCAATATGATGTGATGCTTTATTCTGACCGATATCCAATATGATGTGATACTTTATTCTGACTGATATCCAATATGATGTGATGCTTTATTCTGACTGATATCCAATATGATGTGATGCTTTATTCTGACCGATATCCAATATGATGTGATGCTTTATTCTGACTGATATCCAGTATGATGTGATGCTTTATTCTGACTGATATCCAACATGATGTGATGCTTTATTCTGACCGATATCCAATATGATGTGATGCTTTATTCTGACCGATATCCAACATGATGTGATGCTTTATTCTGGCCGATATCCAATATGATGTGATGCTTTATTCTGACTGATATCCAACATGATGTGATACTTTATTCTGACTGATATCCAACATTATTTGATGCTTTATTCTGACTGATATCCAACATTATTTGATGCTTTGCTAATATGTATTTGAAGGCAGCACATTACAGACAGAACAGCACTGCGTGGCATCTAGGCCTCCTCCAGTCCTCTTCATCAGATGGGATTTTCCTCAAGCCCTTTATTCATGAATATGAAGATCTCCATCACATCACAGAGACCATGAATATAGATGGACCCCCCCCCATCTGCTCCATGTGTTGTGATGCCAACATGAGCACTGTAATTTCTTATCCTTTTACACTCCCCTTTTTTTCTTTGAGAAATAAACATGCTGTGTTAGATAGATTTTTTGACATTGGTCAACTGACAATATGTCAATATCAAGCTGGGCGTTTTTCCCTTTATGTATTATATTGACAAAAGAGTTTAAATCTGTGCTCAAAAAAATCTCAAATGTCACTGTGAATGTGTCAGTGATTTCAAAAAGCAGCATTCCCATGTCCTGTAAGGCTTTAGGGCTTAAACCCTTTCAGACTACCTTGGAGACCACCTGAGTTAGAGCTCAAACATATTCCACATATTAGTAATTTCTCCATTCAACAAGATAAACATATAGATTGCGTGCATCAAGGATTTTTTGGGGTGTGAAGTTGGAATTAGCACTTGGAAATTGGAAGCCTGTGCTAAATGACCTCAGTAAAAGCTATACAGTGTGATATCTGTTTAGAATCTCTTCCATACACGGATGTGCTAGATCCTTCCAGACCAAATTTAACTTGGCTTTGAGTTATAATTCTTATAACTCAGTAAGAGGCTCATTAAAAACAAAAAAAAACGTAGCATCCAATTTCCTAATATTTCATCACAGTACCTCAATAATTATGCAGGGTTATTAGCTGAAGCTTTTGTCCTTGGTTCACTTAATTCAGGTTGACGTTTCTTGCTAACAGTAGTGGTAGACTGGGATCTTTGATTTCCCCAGTCTGTAGTGGGTATGTATCAGCAAGTCCTCCACAATACAACAGTGCCCTCTACTGGTGCTTTAGAATATAACACCAACATCTGGAGCGTACTAATCATGTCGATATTACAGAGAACCACTCAATATTACAGAGAACCACTCAATATTACAGAGAACCACTCAATATTACAGAGAACCACTCAATATTACAGAGAACCACTCAATATTACAGAGAACCACTCAATATTACAGAGAACCACTCAATATTACAGAGAACCACTCAATATTACAGAGAACCACTCAATATTACAGAGAACCACTCGATATTACAGAGAGCTCTTGCATGTGTTTACAGACAACAACAACAACAACATAATAAACACCATCTCCCCAAACCAGAAACCAATTATTTTAAAGACAAAGCAGATAAATGGATGTCTTCCTGCCTGTATAGAATGGTTAGTCTGAGCACATGGAGTGTTCAAATGGACAGAGTACTTCAGGAGTGCTTTCAGAGCATTTTTTCATATGCAAACATGTTGTAGAACAAATCTTGCATACATAAATGACTGTTATCAGAGACCTCTTTTAAACCCCCCAAAAATTGTGACAAGTACACAGATACTGTAGTCACATACATAAAGGACAATTGTTTCATTTTTCATATATTCTCATTCCTATTATGGATTGATGCTATTTTTTTGGTTCAAGTAACAGCTAGAGATCACTGGTGTTATCCTGTACTAGGGTGGTTTCCTACTGTATATAGCCTCTCTACTGTATATAGCCTCTCTACTGTATATAGCCTCTCTACTGTATATAGCCTCTCTACTGTATATAGCCCCTCTACTGTATATAGCCTCTCTACTGTATATAGCCTCTCTACTGTATATAGCACCTCTACTGTATATAGCCTCTCTACTGTATATAGCCTCTCTACTGTATATAGCACCTCTACTGTATATAGCCTCTCTACTGTATATAGCCTCTCTACTGTATATAGCCTCTCTACTGTATATAGCCACTCTACTGTTATATAGCACCTCTACTGTATATAACCTCTCTACTGTATATAGCCTCTCTACTGTATATAGCCTCTCTACTGTATATAGCCCCTCTACTGTTATATAGCACCTCTACTGTATATAACCTCGCTACTGTTATAGCCTCGCTACTGTATATAGCCTCGCTACTGTTATAGCCTCGCTACTGTTATAGCCTCGCTACTGTTATAGCCTCTCTACTGTATATAGCCTCGCTACTGTTATAGCCTCTACTGTTATAGCCTCGCTACTGTATATAGCCTCGCTACTGTATATAGCCTCTACTGTATATAGCCTCGCTACTGTATATAGCCTCGCTACTGTATATAGCCTCTCTACTGTTATAGCCTCGCTACTGTTATAGCCTCTCTACTGTATACAGCCTCTCTACTGTTATAGCCTCACTACTGTATATAGCCTCTCTACTATTATAGCCTCGCTACTGTTATAGCCTCGCTACTGTATATAGCCTCGCTACTGTATATAGCCTCTCTACTGTAAATAGCCTCGCTACTGTATATAGCCTCGCTACTGTATATAGCCTCGCTACTGTATATAGCCTCACTACTGTATATAGCCTCTCTACTGTTATAGCCTCACTACTGTTATAGCCTCTCTACTGTATATAGCCTCGCTACAGTATATAGCCTCTCTACTGTATATAGCCTCGCTACTGTATATTGACTCGCTACTGTATATAGCCTCGCTACTGTATATAGCCTCTCTACTGAATATAGCCTCGCTACTGTATATAGCCTCGCTACTGTATATAGCCTCTCTACTGTATATAGCCCCTCTACTGTTATATAGCACCTCTACTGTATATAGCCTTGCTACTGTATATAGCCTCGCTACTGTATATAGCCTCGCTACTTTTATAGCCTCGCTACTTTTATAGCCTCGCTACTGTATATAGCCTCGCTAATGTTATAGCCTCGCTACTGTATATAGCCTCTCTACTGTATATAGCCTCGCTACTGTATATAGCCTCGCTACTGTATATAGCCTCGCTACTGTATATAGCCTCGCTACTGTATATAGCCTCTCTACTGTATATAGCCCCTCTACTGTTATATAGCACCTCTACTGTATATAGCCTCGCTACTGTATATAGCCTCGCTACTGTATATAGCCTCGCTACTTTTATAGCCTCGCTACTTTTATAGCCTCGCTACTGTATATAGCCTCGCTAATGTTATAGCCTCGCTACTGTATATAGCCTCTCTACTGTATATAGCCTCGCTACTGTATATAGCCTCGCTACTGTATATAGCCTCGCTACTGTATATAGCCTCGCTACTTTTATAGCCTCGCTACTTTTATAGCCTCGCTACTGTATATAGCCTCGCTAATGTTATAGCCTCGCTACTGTATATAGCCTCTCTACTGTATATAGCCTCGCTACTGTATATAGCCTCGCTACTGTATATAGCCTCGCTACTGTATATAGCCTCTCTACTGAATATAGCCTCGCTACTGTATATAGCCTCGCTACTGTATATAGCCTCTCTACTGTATATAGCCCCTCTACTGTTATATAGCACCTCTACTGTATATAGCCTCGCTACTGTATATAGCCTCGCTACTGTATATAGCCTCGCTACTTTTATAGCCTCGCTACTTTTATAGCCTCGCTAATGTTATAGCCTCGCTTCTGTATATAGCCTCTCTACTGTATATAGCCTCTCTACTGTATATAGCCTCTCTACTGTATATAGCCTCTACTTTATATAGCCTCTCTACTGTTATTTCCACTGTCTTTTTACTGTTGTTTTTTATTTCCTTACTTATCTATTGTTCACCTAATATCTCTTTTTTACTTGCAAATTGCATTGTTGGTTAGGGCCTGTAAGTAAAGCATTTCACTGTTAGGTCTACACCTGTTGTTTTCGGTGCACATGACAAATTATCTTTGATTTGATCATAATGAGTTTTCAAAGTGGAAATTACAAACTTCAAAAGCTTTTATAAACTTCAAATACACTACAAGTTTTACATTTCCCGCATAGAAGGAAAATTCTCCTGCAACAGGGTGATCAAATTAAAGGTCCTACATTTCTACCAGAAATAAGATTTTGCCCTTTAAAATTGGTTTCCTTGTAGAAAGTATCGGACGTACAACTGAAAGACAATCACCTGAAGGGAGGTGTGATTCAACTCACTGCTTGGACCCCATTTCCACTCTCCACTTACACTTTTTTCAAACACAAAAGAGGAAGAAAATGTACTACTTTAAAATGCTGTCACAGACGCCATAATGGCACAGATACAAAGTCCCTCGGAAACATGGTTTCTACCTGGTCACATAAGAATAGTTTACATCTTGCGCTAACATGTGGGTTTCCTGATCTGATCAATATGATCCAATCACTATCTGATCGAGGATTGCCACCTCTAGACATGGTATCAAAATGTGTCTCTTGTCCAGTCAGTGTCCGCGTTATGACCAGATTTCCGTGTATGCTAATTATTTCACAGATATATTTTTCTAAATAATACTTATTTATTCATTTTTAGACATTGACGCCATAAGTCAATGGTGTCACCCGTCATTGATTTTTGAGGGTGGTAAAAATTACGATTTAAATGGTTTCACCGTCTAGATCCGTCTTCACATGTGGTCAGGATGATGTGTCTGTTAATCTTTTACACGTGTCTAAAAATGTGGGCACAAACAGAATATTGACAAAAATCATGAGAAAGGAGTCATGTAAACACCAGGTATGAACGGGGTTTTAAAAATAGCAGAAACTCATATCCAGGGCAACTTACAAACACAAAAGAGGACAATGAAGTCGTTTTATTTCTAGATCTGTATGCAGTGTAAAAATCAGGATAAAAATCTACATTTGGCCTCAGAGCATGTCAATACATTTGTAATATTCCAAGCTGAGCGATCCTCAGTGTAAACAGAATAAAGTCCTGTTGTTTACAGATGAACTCAACAGGCCATGTTGTGAAAGAGTCTGTACACATGGTGATAACGTAGTAACTCAAAGCTGTATTAATGTTCTCAACGTCATATAGGGCCGGTTTCCCAGACACAGATAAAGCCTAGGCCTAGTCCTAAACAACAACAAAAACATGTGTATCTTAGTACAAGACTGGGCTTAATCCGTGTCTGGGAAACCAGCCCACAGTATATTCATAAGTCAGTAGCAAACATGAAGTCAAATAAAAAAAGAAGGGCATATTGTTTAATTACAATGTAACGTTTAACTAGAATGCCAAAATATAAAACCAACATCTGGAGATGACAATAATGGTTTAGGAATGATGTGAGGTTATAAAGATGACTGCAATTTTGACAAACTTGCAAAAAAATCTTTACAGTAATGCGCAATATCAATATGATATATTTATATATTCACGATTGTGTAAACATAATTTTTTAAACATGTACAAAACATTTTGTAAGACAGGCTAATGACTTTGGTGTAATTCATCTATAGCTTCCAAGAAAAAAAAAAGAAAAGAAAAAACATTTTGAAAAATGTCCTTTAGATGTCTTTCCTTTCTAAAAAACGATATCCATTACGAGTAACTTCCTCAAATTGGTCTGACAAAGCATCCCGCTATTGTACTTTACAAACTCATCATCTTCAGTATTATTCACAGTGGTCTTTCTTTAAAAAAAACTGTTTGTCCAAGAGTAGAAATCCTTGGTACCAGAGCACCTTCACCCAGATACGAAGTGAACCAGTTAACAACAGAGATGTATTCATTTCCAGGTGGCTAAAAGAGAGATATATATTTTAGAATATAAATCAAAAAAAAGATTCATATGTGATGAGACAAATATATAGAATGCTACTGTATAAATGTAAAAGTATCAATTATACCCCCTAAGGTCCATGTCCGTGCACCCGCGGAAATCTAATTAGCATAATACAACAACAAACCAATCAAAATCGGTCCGTTTAAGCCAGGGATATCTGGGATTTTTGTTGTTGTTGTTTTTCTGCATTGGATGTATCTCAATCCATCATATCCGCCTATTTCGACAGAGCTACACCGATGCCCGTCAGACAATGAGATCCACCCCAAAAATTTTTTTTTTTCTTTACAAAATCTTATGCAACGTCCAAACTATTATGACCCCTCTGTGTAAAGATGAGACTCTCACACACATGATGGTGTTCTTCATTTGGCTCTACAAACCCCCATAAGTTTCTTGGAACCTCTCTGAACTCGGTACAGCCGATTTTGCCAACTTCTGTCTGTAGTGTCCGAACTGTTTGGGCTACACACTAATATGACACCCCCCCCCCCTCTATGTAAAGGTTAGACTCTCATTACCAAGTGCATGCCTCGCAAGACTCGTCTGAAAGTCCCCCGGGTATCAGTTGAAAAAAATGTATGGAAGTATACTGTATATGGAGACTGTTCAGTGCCAAAAATAAAGGGTTAAATACAAGTCCCCCCCCCAAAAAATAACAAATGTTTCCTGAACTTTCTTATACCTCTCAGATACAGGGTCAGACACTTCCGAACAAACTTCCTCTAGATGTTTAGGGGGGACTATCTGTTGTTGCACGTAGTGAATCTGTTATTCAATGTTTGTATTTGCTAATAGCAGTAAGGACAAATAAAAATGTTAATCAAAAAACATTTTTACATAATTTTTTGATACTTCAAGGGGTCTTAAAATTCTAAATCAAATAGCTAAATGACCCTTGGTATGACCTTCTTAAAACAATTCCATATAGCTTAGTAGAACCCCCCCTCCACCTGCTTAGACAGGGCTTAGACTGTTCAGTGATAAAAAAATAAGTGGTTATATACATGTAAAAAAAAATACAAATGCTTCCTGATCATTCTTAAATCTCTCAGATATAGGGACTTCCTCTAGATTTTGTTTTGGGACTATCTGTTGTTCCATGTAGTGAATCTGTTATTCAATGCGTTTGTATTGGCTAATAGCAAGCCAAACAAAAATGTTCATCAAATAATGATTTTGTTATACTTCAATGGGTCGTAAAATCCCCCTCCCCTGGCTTAGACAGGGTTTCGACTCTTATGGGTTAAATGTCATTTCTTTCGTGGTATCATATGGAAAACATTATTTTCTGACAGACCATTTTAACAGAGCAAACATATCAACAAGAGTGTGGCAGAGTTTCCTACTTTTTTAACCACTACTATGCAGATTGTTGATCCGTAGATATGGTAAAGTACATTCTCATAATCAAAGAGAAAATCCTTGGACAATGAAAATCACTGTTGATAGAAACAATGGTTTGTGAGGAATGCAATATAGGTTTGCCTTTACAGTAGAAAAAACATCAGTGGTGACATCATAACCTGTTTCCTGTGTGGTGTTCCAGGGGGTTGTAGGGAGTTGTAGTCCTCAAGGTATTCTCACAACTACAACACAGGCTCCAGCCCTTCCGATGTTGAGATTGACCTCCTATTGGATACATACAGTACAGGGTGATGAAAGGTCATACAGTCTGTATTAAAAATGGATTACAGTAAGGAATTGTGCCAGGCTATTGGAATTGAGAAATTATGGGTCGAAAAGCATTCTAAGAAAATCTAAGGAATAATTCAAGTTACCTCAGTCCATTCATTGTTCTGTGCATCATAGGACTCAACACTGTTCAGGTAGGATGTTCCGTCGTATCCTCCGACAGCGTATAGCCTGTCTCCTAGCAGACAGATACCTACAGCATCTCTGGGGACACTCAGAGAGGACACCGTGGTCCATGTGTCTGTTTTGGGATCATACCTGCAGTGACATAGAGGAAATACAGGGATAAAGGGAAATGCATGAAGAAGTGTAGTGAACACTGGGATATTTAAGAGATACAGAGCAAAGATTAAGCATGTCCATGGATGAATTCAACAATATCTTGTGACTTTTTTTAATGTTGTTTTCAATTGAATTGTTTTGACAAGATGGTATTCTATTCATTGATAGGGTCACATGCAGTGTGTATCAGATACAGGTAGATTTTTTACAGAATAGCCAGCAGAGGGTGACAGAAGCCAGATAATCACACTGCTAAAACCAACTACCACGGAAAGAATGACGTGTCTTGGGTTTGCGTGTCAAACGGGGTTTGCCCCGTTTGAGAGCATCAGAACTGTGATGCATCGTGTGTAAATTGTGACTGACTGACTGATCTACAAAATAATAATGAGTAGTTATTTATGATGCAACGTTTTTTTTGTGCAGATCGGTCTGTCGGCAGTCGCCTGCACCGTCAGCTGCGATCTCAAACAAACCCAATGGGCGCGTTCGAGATTGCAGCCGACTTTAAAGGCGAGTTGAGACAGACTGGTGACAAATCACCTTGCATCACAAAATGAACTACTCAGTCTTATATTACCCATGATACATCACAGTTTTAATGCTCTCGAACACGGCCAAAGTCTCAGAAAAGCACCTCAAACACACCCACAACCTAAAAAGTCTCTGTGTCTCCATAGCTATAGCTATACTTCATCGTCAAAAAATCCATGAGTCTATAACAAGACAGTTGGAAAAAACGATGTTGCCTTTTTTTGTTGCTCTAGTACAGTACTGACATAGGCTACATTCTGATTCTCTGCCCTCCTCCCAAAAGTGTGCACTTCCATTTCTGTCATGGATTTAAAAGCATTAGATTGGTGTAAGCCTTGGCTAGAGGGAGTGTCCACCATTGTTGAATGCATTTCAGGAAGTGTGCAAGTCCCAAGAATCGAAACGCAGCCTTACTGTAGACTAAAGCTATGTTTTTTGACCTCTCTACTCAGTCTGGGAGTCTGGGAGCAGTGTGTTTTTACCTCTCTACACAGTCTGAGAGTCTGGAGCAGTGTGTTTTTACCTCTCTACACAGTCTGAGAGTCTGGAGCAGTGTGTTTTTACCTCTCTACTCAGTCTGGGAGTCTGGGAGCAGTGTGTTTTTACCTCTCTACACAGTCTGAGAGTCTGGGAGCAGTGTGTTTTTACCTCTCTACACAGTCTGAGAGTCTGGAGCAGTGTGTTTTGACCTCTCTACTCAGTCTGGGAGTCTGGGAGCAGTGTGTTTTTACCTCTCTACACAGTCTGAGAGTCTGGAGCAGTGTGTTTTTACCTCTCTACACAGTCTGAGAGTCTGGGAGCAGTGTGTTTTTACCTCTCTACACAGTCTGAGAGTCTGGAGCAGTGTTTTTTTACCTCTCTACACAGTCTGAGAGTCTGGAGCAGTGGTTGGACGCCGGGGCATCATGACCACCCACAGCGTAGAGGAAGCTGTTGTACGTGGCCACACCCACCCCTCCTCTCCTCTTCGCCATGGGGGCACACATGCTCCACTTGTTGGTGTGTGGATCAAAGCATTCCATCGACCGCAGACACGAGCTCCCATCCCGACCGCCAACTGCAAACAATCTGTAAGGACAATAAAAGCGTTACAAATCTGACTTTGGATGCTGCTCAGAAATGATGCTCATTTCTCTTCAAGAAATGTTGTGTCGGTCATTCCTAGAAAGTATTGTCTTTTAAGGGAGGGAGAATCCCAGGTTTCCTTTGCAGAGAGGGGTGGAGAAACATATTCCTTAGCAGAGAGGTGTGGAGGGGGTGGAGAAACATATTCCTTAGCAGAGAGGTGTGGAGGGGGTGGAGAAACATATTCCTTAGCAGAGAGGTGTGGAGGGGGTGGAGAAACATATTCCTTAGCAGAGAGGTGTGGAGGGGGTGGAGAAACATATTCCTTAGCAGAGAGGTATGGAGGGGGTGGAGAAACATCTTCCTTAGCAGAGAGGGGCGGAGGGGGTGGAGAAACATCTTCCTTAGCAGAGAGGTATGGAGGGGGTGGAGAAACATATTCCTTAGCAGAGAGGTATGGAGGGGGTGGAGAAACATCTTCCTTAGCAGAGAGGTGTGGAGGGGGTGGAGAAACATATTCCTTAGCAGAGAGGTGTGGAGGGGGTGGAGAAACATATTCCTTAGCAGAGATGGATGGAGGGGGTGGAGAAACATATTCCTTAGCAGAGAGGTATGGAGGGGGTGGAGAAACATCTTCCTTAGCAGAGAGGGGCGGAGGGGGTGGAGAAACATATTCCTTAGCAGAGAGGTATGGAGGGGGTGGAGAAACATATTCCTTAGCAGAGAGGTATGGAGGGGGTGGAGAAACATCTTCCTTAGCAGAGAGGGGCGGAGGGGGTGGAGAAACATCTTCCTTAGCAGAGAGGTGTGGAGGGGGTGGAGAAACATATTCCTTAGCAGAGAGGTATGGAGGGGGTGGAGAAACATATTCCTTAGCAGAGAGGTATGGAGGGGGTGGAGAAACATATTCCTTAGCAGAGAGGTATGGAGGGGGTGGAGAAACATATTCCTTAGCAGAGAGGTGTGGAGGGGGTGGAGAAACATCTTCCTTAGCAGAGAGGTGTGGAGGGGGTGGAGAAACATCTTCCTTAGCAGAGAGGTGTGGAGGGGGTGGAGAAACATCTTCCTTAGCAGAGAGGTGTGGGGGTTGTGGATTTATTTTTGCTTCCTTAGTAGAGAAGAGTGGAGGCTTGTAGAAATGTCTTCCATAGACCCAGCAGAGAGGGATGAAGGGTTGTAGAAACATATTCTTTCCTTAAGAGGAGAGAGATGGAGGATTGTAGAAAAGTTTTCCTTCCTTGTTTTCTATTTTTCACCCAGATGCAGGAAGAAAATCTAAAAAGGTTTTATAGAGTGAAAACACACCGCAAGACAGTACTTTGTTGTCTGCCATTATGTAACGTAGAGCTGTTGTAGTCTAGGCCCAGGCTTACACACAAAGAAAAGCCTTCTTGTTTTTATACGAAAATTAGACCTTAACCAAAATGTGTTACATCACAAGAAACAGAACTTAGTTTTCCTGTTGTGATCGTTATTAGCTTCTAGTGTGTATATACGTAAGAAATTATCTTTTCATTTTGTGCCTTATGTCATAAGATAAGCTTGTGTTTTAGTAATAACTGTTCCTGCATGCTGTCATAACGTTTTAGTACGGCCACTTACTTTCCGTTGAGTGCGGTGACTCCCATAGTGCTGCGTGGCGTGGACATGCTGGCCACGTAGTTCCACTGTTTAGCCTGGGGGTCCCACCTCTCCACTGTATTCAGGTAACTCCATCCATCATGGCCACCTACTGCATACATGGGGCCCTCCAACACTGTTATACCTGGAGAGTTAGAAAGAAGAGGGAACCATCAACCAGAGCGTACTCTCTGTGTCTGTGTGTGTGTGTGTGTGTGTGTGTGTGTGTGTGTGTGTGTGTGTGTGTGTGTGTGTGTGTGTGTGTGTGTGTGTGTGTGTGTGTGTGTGTGTGTGTGTGTGTGTGTGTGTGTGTGTGTGTGTGTGTGTGTGTGTGTGTGTGTGTGTGTGTGTGTGTGTGTGTGTGCGTCCGTGTGAGTGAGTGTGTGTGTGTGTGTGTGCGTCCGTATGTGTGTAAGATGCTCAACCAGAGGCATCGACCACGATGCTCATTCCAGAACAACTGAAGTGCTGTTAGATGAGTCACCGTTGTGCGGAACTGAACACTCAACAAATGTAGTCTATTCTATTCTCTTAAAACAGACCTGGGTTCTAGTACTATTTTAAATCATTTAAAAAAATATCATTTCCTGTTTGATTGGTTTAATGGAACCAATACAATAGCCCCAAAACTACAAAACCGCCCACCCAGCACCAGGCAGGCTAGGGCAAACGTAGTATTAGAAAGATTTCAAATAGTACTTGAACCCAAGTCTGTTCTCCAAACAGGATATAAAACAACTGTGTTATTGCTGTGGTCACAGAGGGGAATGGTTTTCCAACGACAATGAATATAAGATGTTACTGTACAACACAATACATGGATTGATTGTTCAGGTTTAGAGTACAACATTATTCTGAAGGGAACATCACCTGTAAACATTCCGTATGAATAAAAGTTAAACTGAAATGGCTGTTTAAAAAAAAAAAAACAGTTATTGTTGATTTGAAATATGAATAAGTAGTTCCTTCTTTTCTGAATGCACACAGCAGGACGTAGCCTTAGCAGGGAGGCTACGTAGCTCCTCCCATCTTCACAGTTTAAACCGTGCTCACCGCAAGCAAAGTATGAGAGCTATCTGCTACAGCCCAGATCAAAGGAGACTAGGTAATACTATTCACTGTAATCTCTGGGGCAAACGTGTTCACCCATATCTCAGAAAAGCTAACCACAGACAAGAGAGATGAATACTTGACTACATCGCCTCAGTTCACAGCCATAGACCTTTTTTCAACTGTGAATCAAACCATTCCTCTGATATGAAACGTATGAGAAACGGCCAGGGAAAAGAGACAATCAGAGCAGGCGTACGGTAGCCTGCCAAGGTTTTACATAGTAACACCTCGTGCTACAATAGTATAGGGATGAAATGTAATTGTTTTTTTGTTTTTTACAGTAAACCCACCGAGTCCGTGTCTGTGTGTAGACATGGGAGGCATGGTGGACCAGACATTGTTGAAAGGGTTGTAACACTCCACCATGTTGGATGTCTTCAGCCCGTCTCGGCCCCCCACCACGTACAGCTTGTCGTCGATCACTGCCACCCCGAACTGCAGCCTCCGGCCGTTCATCACCCCCACCTGGGTCCATGTGTTGGTCCGCAGGTCATACTTCTCTATGGTCGTAGATCCTATAGGAACAGACAAGGAGATTTATAGATCTATAGGAACATACAAGGAGATTTATAGATCCTATAGGGACAAACAAGGAGATCTATAGATCCTATAGGAACAGACAAGGAGATTTATAGATCTATAGGAACATACAAGGAGATTTATAGATCCTATAGGGACAAACAAGGAGATTTATAGATCCTATAGGAACAGACAAGGAGATTTATAGATCCTATAGGAACAAACAAGGAGATTTATAGATCTATAGGAACATACAAGGAGATTTATAGATCCTATAGGGACAAACAAGGAGATTTATAGATCCTATAGGAACAGACAAGGAGATTTATAGATCCTATAGGAACAGACAAGGAGATTTATAGATCCTATAGGAACAGACAAGGAGATTTATAGATCCTATAGGAACAAACAAGGAGATTTATAGATCTATAGGAACATACAAGGAGATTTATAGATCCTATAGGGACAAACAAGGAGATTTATAGATCTATAGGAACAGACAAGGAGATCTATAGATTTACATTTACATTTAAGTCATTTAGCAGACGCTCTTATCCAGAGCGACTTACAAATTGGTGCATTCACCTTATGATATCCAGTGGAACAACCACTTTACAATAGTGCATCTAACTCTTTTAAGGGGGAGGGGGGGTTAGGAGGATTACTTTATCCTATCCTAGGTATTCCTTAAAGAGGTGGGGTTTCAGGTGTCTCCGGAAGGTGGTGATTGACTCCGCTGACCTGGCGTCGTGAGGGAGTTTGTTCCACCATTGGGGTGCCAGAGCAGCGAACAGTTTTGACTGGGCTGAGCGGGAACTGTACTTCCTCAGAGGTAGGGAGGCGAGCAGGCCAGAGGTGGATGAACGCAGTGCCCTTGTTTGGGTGTAGGGCCTGATCAGAGCCTGAAGGTACGGAGGTGCCGTTCCCCTCACAGCTCCGTAGGCAAGCACCATGGTCTTGTAGCGGATGCGAGCTTCAACTGGAAGCCAGTGGAGAGAGCGGAGGAGCGGGGTGACGTGAGAGAACTTGGGAAGGTTGAACACCAGACGGGCTGCGGCGTTCTGGATGAGTTGTAGGGGTTTAATGGCACAGGCAGGGAGCCCAGCCAACAGCGAGTTGCAGTAATCCAGACGGGAGATGACAAGTGCCTGGATTAGGACCTGCGCCGCTTCCTGTGTGAGGCAGGGTCGTACTCTGCGAATGTTGTAGAGCATGAACCTACAGGAACGGGTCACCGCCTTGATGTGAGTTGAGAACGACAGGGTGTTGTCCAGGATCACGCCAAGGTTCTTAGCGCTCTGGGAGGAGGACACAATGGAGTTGTCAACCGTGATGGCGAGATCATGGAACGGGCAGTCCTTCCCCGGGAGGAAGAGCAGCTCCGTCTTGCCGAGGTTCAGCTTGAGGTGGTGATCCGTCATCCACACTGATATGTCTGCCAGACATGCAGAGATGCGATTCGCCACCTGGTTATCAGAGGGGGGAAAGGAGAAGATTAATTGTGTGTCGTCTGCATAGCAATGATAGGAGAGGCCATGTGAGGATATGACAGAGCCAAGTGACTTGGTGTATAGCGAGAATAGGAGAGGGCCTAGAACAGAGCCCTGGGGGACACCAGTGGTGAGAGCACGTGGTGCGGAGACAGATTCTCGCCACGCCACCTGGTAGGAGCGACCTGTCAGGTAGGACGCAATCCAAGCGTGGGCCGCGCCGGAGATGCCCAGCTCGGAGAGGGTGGAGAGGAGGATCTGATGGTTCACAGTATCAAAGGCAGCCGATAGGTCTAGAAGGATGAGAGCAGAGGAGAGAGAGTTAGCTGTAGCAGTGCGGAGCGCCTCCGTGACACAGAGAAGAGCAGTCTCAGTTGAATGACTAGTCTTGAAACCTGACTGATTTGGATCAAGAAGGTCATTCTGAGAGAGATAGCAGGAGAGCTGGCCAAGGACGGCACGTTCAAGAGTTTTGGAGAGAAAAGAAAGAAGGGATACTGGTCTGTAGTTGTTGACATCGGAGGGATCGAGTGTAGGTTTTTTCAGAAGGGGTGCAACTCTCGCTCTCTTGAAGACGGAAGGGACGTAGCCAGCGGTCAAGGATGAGTTGATGAGCGAGGTGAGGTAAGGGAGAAGGTCTCCGGAAATGGTCTGGAGAAGAGAGGAGGGGATAGGGTCAAGCGGGCAGGTTGTTGGGCGGCCGGCCGTCACAAGACGCGAGATTTCATCTGGAGAGAGAGGGGAGAAAGAGGTCAAAGCACAGGGTAGGGCAGTGTGAGCAGAACCAGCGGTGTCGTTTGACTTAGCAAACGAGGATCGGATGTCGTCGACCTTCTTTTCAAAATGGTTGACGAAGTCATCCGCAGAGAGGGAGGAGGGGGGAGGAGGGGGAGGAGGATTCAGGAGGGAGGAGAAGGTGGCAAAGAGCTTCCTAGGGTTAGAGGCAGATGCTTGGAATTTAGAGTGGTAGAAAGTGGCTTTAGCAGCAGAGACAGAAGAGGAGAATGTAGAGAGGAGGGAGTGAAAGGATGCCAGGTCCGCAGGGAGGCGAGTTTTCCTCCATTTCCGCTCGGCTGCCCGGAGCCCTGTTCTGTGAGCTCGCAGTGAGTCGTCGAGCCACGGAGCAGGAGGGGAGGACCGAGCCGGCCTGGAGGATAGGGGACATAGAGAGTCAAAGGATGCAGAAAGGGAGGAGAGGAGGGTTGAGGAGGCAGAATCAGGAGATAGGTTGGAGAAGGTTTGAGCAGAGGGAAGAGATGATAGGATGGAAGAGGAGAGAGTAGCGGGGGAGAGAGAGCGAAGGTTGGGACGGCGCGATACCATCCGAGTAGGGGCAGTGTGGGAAGTGTTAGATGAGAGCGAGAGGGAAAAGGATACAAGGTAGTGGTCGGAGACTTGGAGGGGAGTTGCAGTGAGATTAGTGGAAGAACAGCATCTAGTGAAGATGAGGTCAAGCGTATTGCCTGCCTTGTGAGTAGGGGGGGAAGGTGAGAGGGTGAGGTCAAAAGAGGAGAGGAGTGGAAAGAAGGAGGCAGAGAGGAATGAGTCAAAGGTAGACGTGGGGAGGTTAAAGTCACCCAGAACTGTGAGAGGTGAGCCATCCTCAGGAAAGGAACTTATCAGGGCGTCAAGCTCATTGATGAACTCTCCAAGGGAACCTGGAGGGCGATAAATGATAAGGATGTTAAGCTTGAAAGGGCTGGTAACTGTGACAGCATGGAATTCAAAGGAGGCGATAGACAGATGGGTCAGGGGAGAAAGAGAGAATGTCCACTTGGGAGAGATGAGGATCCCAGTGCCACCGCCCCGCTGACCAGAAGCTCTCGGGGTGTGCGAGAACACGTGGGCAGACGAGGCGAGAGCAGTAGGAGTAGCAGTGTTGTCAGTGGTAATCCATGTTTCCGTCAGTGCCAAGAAGTCGAGGGACTGGAGGGACGCATAGGCTGAGATGAACTCTGCCTTGTTGGCCGCAGATCGGCAGTTCCAGAGGCTGCCGGAGACCTGGAACTCCACGTGGGTCGTGCGCGCTGGAACCACCAGGTTAGAATGGCAGCGGCCACGCGGTGTGAAGCGTTTGTATGGTCTGTGCAGAGAGGAGAGAAGAGGGATAGACAGACACATAGTTGACAGGCTACAGAAGAGGCTACGCTAATGCAAAGGAGATTAGAATGACAAGTGGACTACACGTCTCGAATGTTCAGGAAGTTAAGCTTACGTTGCAAAAATAAAATAAAATCTTATTGACTAAAATGATATAGTACTGCTGGCGGTGAAGTAGGCTGGCTAGCAGTGGCTGCGTTGTTGACTTTGTTTGAACGTGTAGCTGGCTAGGTAACCTCTAACTGGCTAGGTAACCTCGACAATTTCTCAAAACTACACAATTATCTTGGATACAAGGACAGCAAAGACAACTATGTAGCTAGCTAACACTACGCTAATCAAGTCGTTCCGTTGTAATGTAAGTTGTAATGTGAGTTTCTACAGTGCTGCTATTCGGTAGAAGTTGGCTAGCTAGCAGTGTTAGCTAGCAGTGTTGACTAGGTAGGAGACGGCAGCGCAGCGCGGCGGACGAAAATAGCTGGCTAGTTAACCGAATAATTACTCTAACCAACTCTAAGCTACACAATTATCTTAGATACAAAGATAGCAAAGACAACTATGTAGCCAGCTAACACTACACTAATCAAGTCGTTCCGTTGTAATGTAATCGTTTCTCCAGTGCTGCTATGCTGCTATTCGGTGGCTAGCTGGCTAGCTAGCAGTGTTGACTACGTTACGTTACGAAAATAGCTGGCTAGTTAACCGAATAATTACTCTAACCAACTCTAAGCTACACAATTATCTTAGATACAAAGAGAGCAAAGACAACTATGTAGCCAGCTAACACTACACTAATCAAGTCGTTCCGTTGTAATGTAATCGTTTCTCCAGTGCTGCTATGCTGCTATTCGGTGGCTAGCTGGCTAGCTAGCAGTGTTGACTACGTTACGTTCGGACGAAAATAGCTGGCTAGCGAACCTCAATAACCTCAATAACCTCAATAACTACACAATTATCTTTGATACAAAGACGGCTATGTAGCTAGCTAAGATCAAACAAATCAAACCGTTGTACTGTAATGAAAATGAAAATGGTAAAACTACCTGTGGAGCGAAGCGGAATTGCGACTGCACGCTCCAAACCGGAATAGGAACAGACAATGAGATCTAAAGATCATATAGGAACAGACAAGGAGATCTATAGATCCTATAGGAACAGACAAGGAGATCTATAGATCATATAGGAACAGACAAGGAGATTTATAGATCTATAGGAACAGACAAGGAGATTTATAGATCCTATAGGAACAGGCAAGGAGATTTATAGATCCTATAGGAACAGACAAGGAGATCTATAGATCATATAGGAACAGACAAGGAGATCTATAGATCATATAGGAACAGACAAGGAGATTTATAGATCATATAGGAACAGACAAGGACGATGCTGACAACTTCAGGTGACCCCCCCCCCCCCCCCCCCCCCACAAAAAAAAAGTTTATTTGCCACATACGCCAAATACAACAGGTGTAGACTTTACCGTGAAATGCGTTGTCCTAAACCAACAACGCAAGTTCAAGAAATAGAGTTAATAAAATATTTACTAAATAAACTAAAGTAAAAAATAAAATAAAAAGTAACACAATAAATAACAATAAGGAGGCTATATACAGAGGGTACCGGTATTGAGTCAATGTGCAGGGGTTAAAGGTTAGTTGTGCATGTAGGTGGGGGTAAAGTGACTATGAATAGATAAGATACTGCAGTAGCAGCAGTGTAAAAACAAAGGGGGGGGGGGGTCAATGTAAATAGTCCGGGGGGGCATTTGATTAATTGTTCAGGGTAAGCAGGTTTAAAGAGGTTTAGCATTGAATTATAATCTGTTCTGATTCCTATTACTCTCCATATCTATCATAGTGTTTGATTAAACACCTACGTTTTAATATATTGTGTTTCTCAAACACACTTTGTAATGTGTTCTATTGACTGTATATCTAAACTGTATAGGATCCATTTTAGTATCAGATAACTGAATAGTGGTAGTCCGTGGAATGAAAGGGTTAACCTCCGTGGTGTGGATTGAGCTGCATTACGTTAGTAGCCTAATAGACCTGAAGCCTGTAACAATAAAAGCGTCGCCGTGGTCGGGCGAGATCGACGGTGAAGTCACACGTTAGCGGGCATCCATCTTGGTAATGGGGCTCATTGATCAAAACCTGGTGGGCTTTTATTAATAGTAGCACGCCATTAGGGTCCAATAGACATAATGGATTTACTGAGCTTTATGTCTCACACTGGGGCAAACTCCAACAAGACTACGGATGCACCTGAAATGGCACCCTATTCACTATATCGGGCTTTAGTCAAAAGTAGTGCACTATATAGGGAGAAGGGTGCCATTTGGGACGCAGAACCCTATATAGGGCACTTCTTTTGACCAGAGCCCAATGGGCCCAGTGCACTATATACATTTAGGGAGTAGGGAATGCAGAGTATGTCTAACCCTTGGTAGCGTCCATGCCTCCCACAGCGTAGAGTACTCCTACAGTGGACTTCCTGGGTTTAGTCCTGGGGCTCTGGAACATGAGGCGACGCTCCGGAAGCAGATGGTACTTCATGGCTTCCATTAGAAGCTTCTGGCATTCCAGGTCATCTGAGAACATTGTGTTATTCTCCAGGTCAGCTAGGAGCTGGAAATTAAAGGGGAGTTCAGTTCAGTAAATCTTTATTATCCCCAAAGGGGCAATGGTGAGTGCAGCATAAAAAAATACGTAGGAAACAACACAACAAGAAAAATATATATAATTATTACATTGTATAAGCTAAATGTATGTCTTTCAACCAGGAAGCAGTAACAACATTCAACCAGGAAGCATTAACCAGTAAGGGCCCATTGTCCCCTGGTCAAATGTAATGGGAATAGGGTGCCATTTGTGATGAAGTCAATAATAACCTACCGACCGCCCACTTGTGGAGGTAGACGAGGGTACCATTTGTGATAAAGTCATTGATCAATTATTTTTTCTATATTTTTAATAAGGGGTGGATCAGCTTTGCGGATTGTGGATAGATTGTTACTTCCTGCAATGTAAATGTCTACATCCTGTCCAATCCCCCATATATTTTTTGGGGTAGCTACAGATGAAGCCGGGAGTTTACATACACCTTAGCCAAATATATTTAAACTAACGTTTTTCCACAGTTCCTGACATTTAATCATAGTAACATTTCCCTGTCTAAGGTCAGTTAGAATCACCACTTGATTTTAAGAATGTGAAATGTCAGAATAATAGCAGAGAGAATGATTTATTTCAGCTTTTATTTTTTTCATCACATTCCCAGTGGGTCAGAAGTTTACATTCGCTCAATTAGTATTTGGTAGTATTGCCTTTAAATTGATTTACTTAGGTCAAACGTTCTGAGTAGCCTTTCACAAGCTTCCCACAATAAGTTGGGTGAATTTTGACCCATTCCTCCTGACAGAGTTGGTGTAACTGAGTCAGGTTTGTAGGCCTCCTTGCTCGCACACGCTTTTTCGGTTCTGCCCACCAAATGTTTCTATAGGATTGAGGTTAGGGCTTTGTGATGGTCACTCCAATACCTTGACTTTGTTGTACTGAAGCCAATTTGCCACAACTTTGGAAGTATGCTTGGGGTCATTGTCCGTTTGGACCCATTTGCGACCAAGCTTTAACTTCCTGACTGATGTCTTGAGATGTTGCTTCAATATATCCACATAATTTTCCTACCTCATGATGCCATCTATTTTGTGAAGTGCACCAGTTCTTCCTGCAGCAAAGCACCACCACAACATGATGCTGCCACCCCCGTGCTTCACGGTTGGGTTCTTCGGCTTGCAAGCCTCCCCCTTTTTCCTCCAAACATAACAATGGTCATTATGGCCAAACAGTTCTATTTTTGTTTCTTTTTTGACTAGAGGACATTTCTCCAAAAACGTTCTTTGTCCCCATGTGCAGCTGCAAACCGTAGTCTTAGGCTTTTTTTATGGCGGTTTTGGAGCAGTGGCTTCTTCCTTGCTGAGCGGCCTTTCAGGTTATGTAGATATTAGAGTCGTTTTACTGTGGATATAGATACTTTTGTACCTGTTTCCTCCAGCATCTTCACAAGGTCCTTTGCTGTTATTCTGGGATTGATTAGCACTTTTCTCACCAAAGTACGTTCATTTCTAGGAGACAGAACGCGTCTCCTTCCTGAGTGGTATGATGGCTGCTTGGTCCCATGGTGTTCATACTTGCATACTATTGTTTGTACAGATGAATGTGGTACCTTCAGGCGTTTGGTAATTGCTCCCAAGGATGAACCAGACTTGTGGAGGTCTACAATTTGTTTTCGGAGGTATTGGCAGAGTTTTTTTGATTTTCCCATGATGTCAAGCAAAGAGGCACTGAGTTTGAAGTTAGGCCTTGAAATGCATCCACAGGTACACCTCCAATTGACTCAAATTATGTCAATTAGCCTATCAGAAGCTTCTAAAGCCATGACATCCTTTTCTGGAATTTTCCAAGCTTTTTAAAGGCACAGTCAACTTAGTGTATGTAAACTTCTGACCCACTGGAATTGTGATACAGTGAATTATAAATGGAATAATCTGTCTGTAAACAATCGTTGAAAAAATTACTTGTGTCATGCACAAAGTAGATGTCCTAACCAACTTACAAAAACTACAGTTTGTAGTTTCTATTATTCTGACATTTCACATTCTTAAAATAAAGTGGTGATCCTAACTGACGTAAAACAGGGAATTTTTACTAGGATTGACTAAGGTGTATGTAAACTTCCGACTTCAATTGTATATGCCAATTATGTGATGGTCCGACCGCATTCTGTCCCCTATCAACACTTTTTAAACTTTTGGTGCCAGAGAGAATGACATAAGAAAGTAATCAAGGCGACTAGCTTGATTAAGCCTCCGCCATGTATATCTTACTAGGTCAGGATATTAAACCTCCTCCATGTATATCTCACTAGGTCAGGGTATTTAACCTCCACCATGTATATCTCACTAGGTCAGGGTATTAAACCTCCTCCATGTACATCTCACTAGGTCAGGGTATTAAACCTCCTCCATGTATATCTCACTAGGTCAGGGTATTAAACCTCTGCCATGTATATCTTACTAGGTCAGGATATTAAACCTCCGCCATGTATATCTCACTAGGTCAGGGTATTTAACCTCCTCCATGTATATCTCACTAGGTCAGGATATTAAACCTCCTCCATGTATATCTCACTAGGTCAGGATATTAAACCTCCATGTATATCTCACTAGGTCAGGATATTAAACCTCCGCCATGTATATCTCACTAGGTCAGGGTATTTAACCTCCTCCATGTATATCTCACTAGGTCAGGATATTAAACCTCCGCCATGTATATCTCACTAGGTCAGGGTATTTAACCTCCTCCATGTATATCTCACTAGGTCAGGATATTAAACCTCCTCCATGTATATCTCACTAGGTCAGGATATTAAACCTCCTCCATGTATATCTCACTAGGTCAGGATATTAAACCTCCTCCATGTATATCTCAATAGGTCAGGATATTAAACCTCCTCCATGTATATCTCACTAGGTCAGGGTATTAAACCTCCTCCATGTACATCTCACCTAGGTCAGGATATTAAACCTCCATGTATATCTCACTAGGTCAGGATATTAAACCTCCATGTATATCTCACTAGGTCAGGATATTAAACCTCCATGTATATCTCACTAGGTCAGGATATTAAACCTCCATGTATATCTCACTAGGTCAGGATATTAAACCTCCATGTATATGTCACTATGTCAGGATATTAAACCTCCTCCATGTATATCTCACTAGGTCAGGGTATTTAAGCCTCCGTATATCCACTAGTTTCAATATATCCATGACATTCATGATTTCCATAAGTGCCGGAGGGTGATAGTTTGTAGTGTGATTTCCTTTACGGTCCATAGAGGTATTTTAAATTGTATTAATAAATTGTAATTATTCGATTTATTGCCTACCTCATGCCTTTTGCACACATTGTATATAGATTCTCTTTTTTTTTCTTTTTTTTTCTACCATGTTATTGACTTGTTTATTGTTTACTCCATGTGTAACTCTGTGTTGTCTGTTCACACTGCTATGCTTTATCTTGGCCAGGTCGCAGTTGCAAATGAGAACTTGTTCTCAACTAGCCTACCTGGTTAAATAAAGGTGAAAAAAAATATATATATATATTTAAAACCGTATTAAAATCTTCCACCATAATAATAGAGTGTTGCTTGCAGAGACGATAAATTCATATATATATTTTCAAAGAAGCTCGGATCATCATCATTTGGACCGTATAGGTTTGTTTATGTTCCAATAACATAATTAAAATCATCCATCTACCTTGAGGATATGTTTGGACAATTTGCACATTTGGATCAAAATTACTGTTAATTAATATCGTCACCCCTTTTGAATTTCTTTTCCCATGGGAGAAATATATTTGCCCCCCCAGTCCTTTTCCCACATAATTTCATCTGTCCAGTGTCTGTGTTCTTCTGCCCATCTTAATCCTTTCTTTTTATTGGCCAGTCTGAGATATGGCTTTTTCTTTGCAACTCTTCGCCTCTTCACTGTTGATGTTGAGACTGGTGTTTTGCGGGTACTATTTAATGAAGCTGCCAGTTGAGGACCTGTGAGGCGTCTGTTTCCCAAACTAGACACTCTAATGTACTTGTCCTCTGGCTCACTTGTGCACTGGGGCCTCCCACTCCTCTTTCTATTCTGGTTAGAGACAGTTTGCTCTGTTCTGTGAAGGGAGTAGTACACAGCGTTGTACAAGATCTTCCGTTTCTTGGCAATTTCTCACATGGAATAGCCTTCATTTCTCAGATTAAGAATAGACTGACGAGTTTCAGAAGAAAAGTCTTTGTTTCTGGCCATTTTGAGCCTGTAATCGAACCCACAAAGGCTGATCCTCCAGATACTCAACTAGTCTAAAGAAGGCCAGTTTTATTGCTTCTTTAATCAGAGAAACAGTTTTCAGCTGTGCTAACATAATTGCAAAAGGGTTTTCTAATGATCAATTCGACCTTTTAAAATGATGTAGATATTCCTTAACAAATCAGCTGTTTCCAGCTACAATGGTAATTTACAACATGAACAATGTCTACACTGTATTTCTGATCAATTTGATGTTATTTTAATGGACAAAACAATGTTTTTTTTAAACAATTTTCTTTAAAAAACAAGGACATTTCTAAGTGACCCCAAACTTTTGAACGGTAGTGTGTATATATTAAAAAAATCCTATTTATCTTAATTTCCATAATATATGGAAATATATTATTCCATAATATAATATTAATATTTGTAGTAATATAGGCATCTTATGTAAAGGATTTTTACCTCTTACCAGTCTCGACATTACCAGAATTACATTATGGCAAGCAATTATTATTAATTGTTTTTGCAAACAATTATTGTGATTATTTTAGCAAGCAATTATGGCAAGCAATTATTATTAATTATTTTTGCAAACAATTTTTGTGATTCATACTATGTTGTCCCTAACATATTTTACTCTCTCGCAACAGTTGTGGGATGCACACACACACACACACACACACACACACACACACACACACACACACACACACACACACACACACACACACACACACACACACACACACACACACACACACACACACACACACACACACACACACACACACACACACACACACACACACACACACACACTCAACCCCTTTCCCCCATAACAACCATAGACTCAGATTCTCAACAATTGCACCATCCCAGAGCCCAACTCAAGAAAGGTCTTGACTTACTAATGCATATACAGTTGCAGCTGTATGAGAAGGCCTGCAAAACTGAGCAAAAAAATGGTAGAAATGGTGGAGATTTGATTAACCATTGTTGCATCCTAGATGATGGAGGTCAGATATACCACCCTTCCCCTGAAACACCCACATGGTCCCCCGTAGTGACCATATTCCCAAGCATCTCCGTGCAGTCAGACCTTTGATTTTGTGCCACCAGGGCCACAATAATATGCCCCCTCTCTGAATGTCCGAGTGTGACCCCCTCTCCATGGGTTACTGCAGCTAGTGTTGCCAGCACTGACACTTCCTGGGTGGGGGGCACCACACCGGAATGCCCAACGGCTAGGTACAAGGTCGTCAAGGTTCTCATTAGCAGCTTTGAGAATTCCCTTGTATATGATGCTCTCCCTTCAGGGGGCTCTGGCTCTGCAGGACCAACCCTGCCAGGCAGGATCAGAATCCTGAGGGGGCGGTGCTGCTCTAGAAGGTCTCTGACCACATTTTGGCTGCATACAGACCGCTTACAGCAGGCCCATAAAACAGATAGGGACTTCTCAGTATCTGGGTCGTTCAGGTGGGTGTTTAGGGTAGTGGACCGTTCCATCAAGATAGGACCATAAATAAATAAATTAGACTTTAGAATGTATTTTTAAAATGTAGTTCCACATGATTGGACAATAAAATATATTTGATGTATAATTTATTTTAAAATGCAGTTCCACCATGATAGGACAATAAATAAATAAATCTATAAGATGTATAATTCATTATAAAATGTGCACAACATTGAAAGCTCTCTCACAACCACTGCTCACAGACATACATTGGTTCTGGGATATGCATCTGTTTTCTTTCTCACTCACTTAACGCCACACTTTCCCAAACACCATAAAACACACACCATCCATCTCAATACATCCACACATACCCACATACTGAGCCTTCTGTCTGCTGTGTTTTCATCAATACATCCACACATACCCACATACTGAGCCTTCTGTCTGCTGTGTTTTCATCAATACATCCACACATACCCACATACTGAGCCTTCTGTCTGCTGTGTTTTCATCAATACATCCACACATACCCACATACTGAGCCTTCTGTCTGCTGTGTTTTCATCAATACATCCACACATACCCACATACTGAGCCTTCTGTCTGCTGTGTTTTCATCAATACATCCACACATACCCACATACTGAGCCTTCTGTCTGCTGTGTTTTCATCAATACATCCACACATACCCACATACTGAGCCTTCTGTCTGCTGTGTTTTCATCAATACATCCACACATACCCACATACTGAGCCTTCTGTCTGCTGTGTTTTCATCAATACATCCACACATACCCACATACTGAGCCTTCTGTCTGCTGTGTTTTCATCAATACATCCACACATACCCACATACTGAGCCTTCTGTCTGCTGTGTTTTCATCAATACATCCACACATACCCACATACTGAGCCTTCTGTCTGCTGTGTTTTTATCTCTGCCATGTGGAATTAGTGCTTTTGTGTTCCAATCAGTTATATTTGAAGATAGATAGAAAAGCTATATATGTTTTGGTATCATTGCAATTCATACCATGGCTAGTATTGTTTGTTTCACTATTTGCCTCTATAACTTTGTCATTTTTGGAATAGACATGAAGTGGTCTTTGTGTCTCTGAACAATTGGTTATCAATATATAGTTTATCGACTACTAGAGCTACTCTTTCCCCGTTCAATCTATTTTCCTTGAATATTGGATACAGAACTACAGACCGCCGTTCTGTAATTTCCTCCGGGAACTGATCATTCATGCCTATTTTCGTGCCAGAAAGTCTTTTACCCAGTAATATCTTCTTAGGCTTTAAACCAATATTTTATCTTTAAAGAAAGCAAATTTTGTAACGATTGGGCGTTCATACCTCTGCCCTCTCTATCCGAAACGGTGTACCCCTTCGAGTTGGATTTTGTCGATAGCTTCGCATGGGATCTGAAGCGCTGTAAGGAGGAACTCTCTACAGATTCAGGAACTTCTCCTTCTTTCTCTTGGATACCTGTAAGTAGCAGATTCTCTCTCATGGATCTAGTCTGTATGTCAAGTAAGGCTTCTCTCAGAACGATGTTCTCCTTTTTAAGTTCATTCACTTCGGTTTCAATCTTATTGACTGTCCCTTTTAGCTTGTTTGTGTCTTTCTCCAATGTCGCAGGTTTTTCATCACTCATCTCGAGGCCTTCAACTCTTTTATATCCTCACTGACTAATTCAACTATACCCAGTTTGTCATTTATTGATTTTAACAGATCGGTTTCGACCTTTACCATTCCCGGTGGTGAAAATATTAAATTGTCTGTGTCTGTCGAAGAATCACGTTTTCGTTTTGAAATAGGTTCCCCTCTCTTACTCTCCGTCATCTTTTGGTGTTGCTTGTTTTCATAATATTTGTCGATATATTTGTCTAGCCTTATGATTTGTTTTGTGTTGTTATCCAGATTGAAGGTTATCACCCGCCAGATTGTGAAGTGTCCTCTATTTAGTCTAACTTACCGATATTGAATATTATGTTTTTATCTTGAGGTGAGCTACACTGCTGTGTTCAGTCCACCATCTTTTCCAGTCTAGTTTTGATGAAGTCATTGATAATCTACTGACTGCCCACCTGTGGAGGCAGAAGTGGCAGGCGGATGTAGGCCAGGAGAACCCCAAGGTCCTGCTGGCGATGTTGAACATCGAACCGCACCCACGTCATCAGAGCCTGGAAGATGGTCTCCTCATCTGGTACGTTTATGTCGTCACTGGCCAAGAGTTTGACGATCTCAGCCGTAGGAAGCAGGAGAAACTCCTGGTTCTGAATCACCTCTAGGAAGTGCTCCTGAAACGGGGATGTGACAGGGAGGAGGACTTACTGGAAAAGGGAAAATACTGCAACCCAACCTTACAGATGACGGTCGCCAAGACGCTGGGCTCGTTTTCATCTGGAGGTTGGGTTGCAAAATACTTACATCCAATTTTCAGGTGCTGCCTGGATAGAAAATACAATTAATCAATGAAAGAAGATATTACTTATTGCACATAGAAGTTAGTCATTCATGGGGTAAATAAGTAGATTCGGTAGAGAAATCGGTCACGTAGATCTAGTGTAAACGTCTTACCAGTAGATGGTTTAACTGTGTTGTTTAGAACAACCAATACATTTTCTATATATTGAAATCAGGAGTATAATTATACGTTGTCGGAGAACAGTATTAAGAAACATCCTGAGCTGTCTGTCTCAGGAGCTAGATATACAGTCAATACGGACCGAATGCCTAATTTGTTTCTCGGGCTGATTGATTCTCAGTATTTGACTGACACAGGAAAGAATCAGTGGATAGATCGGGCGGTGAACTTATTTAAACAGAATGAACAACACATTATAACATCAATGTTGCTAACATGGGCCAACATGACAGCTAAGCCACAGAGGGCAAGGGAAAGAAGAAGAGAGGGGAAAGGGGGATATTGAGTCAGTTGTACACCTGAATGCATTTAACTGTGGTCTTAAACTTAGTCAGTATGAGGTCAAATTTACAGTAACATTGGGGCTAGTTTAGAAAATAGAGAGTATGTTCAATCTGGAGCTCGCTATACACCTTTATATAGATTCAAGTTCCATGTGTTGGCCATCATCCCGTGCAATACGTATATATATATACAGTATGGCTTTGTGTGATTGCCTCTACGAGCCTTTTCAAGGACTCTCTCTGGATAATATCAATATAGAGATTATTCTATATAAAAGCCCTTTGTGCTGCTCTGTAATGTTCAACATAACAAGGAACAAGACCCTGAGCTGTTCTTTATTGCACCAGCAAGAATAAACGTTGACACATTTAACATTGCTTTGGGGCAAGTGCCTAACAATTATGAAAAAACAAGCATGCTATTGATCATTAATCTGTTACAAATTATAGTTGGCTCACAGAATCATGAGTCTTGGTTTAGGATCTTAGCAGTGATAAGCCTAATGAAATGAGTCTCCTTCATTGATCTGGTCTGGTAATTCAGAAGGAGAGATCCTATTTCCTACACACTGTAGGAACATCTATACCAATGTTTGACATTGGTATAGATTAATTATTTGTAATTACCATCAGCCAGAATGCTGACAACAAATTGAATACATGAATTATACTAGCTACACTGCAGACTCTTCGATTCACAGACATTTAAAAACAAAGGGTGACTCAGAAATGACATCCTAATTCCCTATATAGTGCACTACGTTTTGACCAAAACCATGTGGGCCCTGGTCAAAAGCAGTGTACTTTATAGTGAATCGGGTGCCATTTCAGACACACACATTCACTATACAAGAAGATAAACCTGCGGTAAGTGACTGTTTGAGAAACAAGAGCAGTGGAGAAAAGTTGTGTGTTTATCTATAGAAGAAACACAATTACATAGGAAGAAGAGGTTTTGGCGAGAAAAAAAACAGCATCATAATTCAAAATGTGCATGAGATGCTTTGGTTAAGTTTGTTAAGTTGAAACAGAAATGAAAGCATGAATAAAAAAAGTGCACTAATCGGAACTGGTCGTTTTTTAAACTAGACTAATTCTGGGAGTAGCCTAGTGAAATCTAACATGAGGACTTTAACAACAGGGCTCAAAGATAGCAGGGCAAGGTTTAGGACATTTTACAGGAGAAACAAATCCACTTCTCTCACAAAGGAAAAGGATGTCACGAAACGTAGAACATCCGTCCAGCGTAAACTAGCGACAAAAATATCCTTATCAAAATAACAAGCTGTTGATTCAGAACCCAGAGGACAGTGGGTACAGGAAGCTCTGTGACTCTCCGACGGTGTACCAAATGACGCCCTATTCCCTATATAGTGCACTATGGGCTCTGGTCAAAGGTAATGCACTATCTAGTAAATAAGGTACTATTTGGGACGCTTCCTCCGTGTTCTTTAGTGGAGGGATTGAACAGGAAGCGGTCGTGCTAGTGTTGTGATTAGATGAACCTCACTGTTCTGGACAGAGCTCTATTTAAACAGAGCCTAGCAGATGTCTTTCAGGAGATAACAGAGATAACAGCTATCTCCATAAGTTGTTTACTCCGTCGGCCGGGGGACGGCCGGGGACATTATCTAGCAAATACTGCATCTTCTTGATCCCGTGGAAAATGTGTGAAATAAATCATTCAGCTGTATTTTGACAAACCTCTCAAAATGTTAGTTGATATGTCTCAACATTGATAGCCACAAAATAGCTAACGTTGACCAAACATTTTTAAATAAAAATCCTAAAGTTTAAAAGGATATTTGCATTTTTAGCTAAGCAGTCAATGGTCATCCAGCCCTAACAATGTGATGTAGACCTAACGCAACCTCCAAAAGGAAAATATGCAAAGAGCAACATACCCCCCCCCCCCCCGAAAAAAATAAATATTTGAAGGGGATTCTTTGGAGTTGAGGCTGTGTAAAGATGGTTAGATTCCTACCATCGTGTAGTTGTGGGCCACGTTGAGCAGATCCATGCATCCCTGGGCGTCAGCGAAGGAGTGTATCCCCAGGCAGTTAGATGGATGGAGTTGTTTCATGAGGAAGTTACAGCAAACCTCAATGACTTGCGAGAGCTGTAGAAGGCAGGCTGCAGCCAATAAACTCTCTATGGTCTCCTCCTTCAATTCAAGGACACCTGCAAAATTAACAAGATATGTTGTCACAGAGAACAAGTAGAGCGTCTTATGAGCTCCAGAAACATCACCATCGCTGGGGCACAGGGGAGAAAATAAGAAAAAATATCACCAGGCCTGGGACACAGGGGAGAAAATAACTAAAAATATCACCAGGCCTGGGGCACAGGGGAGAAAATAACTAAAAATATCACCAGGCCTGGGGCACAGGGGAGAAAATAACTAAAAATATCACCGGGCCTGGGACACAGGGGAGAAAATAACTAAAAATATCACCGGGCCTGGGACACAGGGGAGAAAATAACTAAAAATATCACCGGGCCTGGGGCACAGGGGAGAAAATAACTAAAAATATCACCGGGCCTGGGACACAGGGGAGAAAATAACTAAAAATATCACCGTGCCTGGGACACAGGGGAGAAAATAACTAAAAATATCACCGGGCCTGGGACACAGGGGAGAAAATAACAAAAAATATCCCCAGGCCTGGGGCACAGGGGAGAAAATAGATTGACAGACGTGGGGATTTGATGCTGCTCTTTATGCACCAGCGGCTCCATGGGTATTACTGGGTGGATACGTTCAAATGACACCATATTCCTAATTTAATACATTATTTTGACCAAGCCCTTTGGGCCGTGGTCCAAAGTAGTGCACTACATAGGAAATAGGGTACCATTTGAGATACATAAATGAGGGTTGTGGAGTACTCACCAGTGTAGGCAAAGTGGACCAGAGATCTCAAGGCTTCTGGATCCACCCCCTCCATCTTGATCTCCTCCTGTTTGGCCTCTCTCACATCGCTGGTGAACATGGCAGCAAAGTAGTCAGATACTGCACTAAGGACCAGTCTGTATAGGACAACAACAAAGTAGTGGTCAGAGACTGCACTAAGGACCAGTCTGTATAGGACAACAACAAAGTACTGGTCAGAGACTGCACTAAGGACCAGTCTGTATAGGACAACATCAACAAGGTAGTGGTCAGAGACTGCACTAAGGACCAGTCTGTATAGGACAACAACAAAGTAGTGGTCAGAGACTGCACTAAGGACCAGTCTGTATAGGACAACAACAAAGTAGTGGTCAGAGACTGCACTAAGGACCAGTCTGCACACAGCAACAACCAGCAAATAAATCAGAGGGCCGTCACAAATGGTAGGCTATTCCCTATTTAGTGCACTACTCTCTGGTCAAAAGTAGTGCACTACAGTATATAACTGTAGAGGGAATAGGGTGCCATTTGGGGGACACAGTCACTGCACTGAGGATCAGTCTGCACACACAACACAACCAACAGCCTTGTATTGACGTCTTCATATGTATTGATTATCCGTTACATAATGTCATGCTGATAGAGCTGTGAGGGAGCTGTGAGGGAGCTGTGAGGGAGCTGAAAGGGAGCTGAGAGGGAGCTGAGAGGGAGCTGAGAGAGAGCTGAGAGGGAGCTGAGAGGGAGCTGTGAGGGAGCTGTGAGGGAGATGAGGGGGAGATGAGGGGGAGCTGAGAGGGAGCTGAGAGGGAGCTGTGAGGGAGCTGTGAGGGAGCTGTGAGGAAGCTGAGAGGGAGATGAGGGGGAGCTGTGAGGGAGCTGTGAGGGAGCTGTGAGAGAGCTGTGAGGGAGCTGAGAGGGAGCTGTGAGGGAGCTGTGAGGGAGATGAGGGGGAGATGAGGGGGAGCTGAGAGGGAGCTGTGAGGGAGCTGTGAGGGAGCTGAGAGGGAGATGAGGGGGAGCTGTGAGGGAGCTGTGAGGGAGGTGTGAGAGAGCTGTGAGGGAAATGTGAGGCAGCTGAGAGGGAACTGTGAGGGAGCTGAGAGGGAGCTGTGAGGGAGCTGTGAGGGAGCTGAGAGGGAGCTGTGAAGGAGCTGTGAGGGAACTGAGAGGGAACTGAGAGGGAACTGAGAGGGAGCTGAGAGGGAGCTGAGAGGGAGCTGTGAGGGAACTGAGAGGGAACTGAGAGGGAGCTGAGGGGGAGCTGAGGGGGAGCTGAGGGGGAGCTGAGAGGGAGCTGAGAGGGAGCTGAGGGAGCTGAGAGGGAGCTGAGAGGGAGCTGAGGGGGAGCTGTGAGAGAGCTGAGAGGGAGCTGAGAGGGAGCTGAGAGGGAGCTGTGAGGGAGCTGAGAGGGAGCTGAGGGGGAGCTGTGAGAGAGCTGAGAGGGAGCTGTGAGAGAGCTGAGAGAGAGCTGTGAGGGAGCTGAGAGGGAGCTGAGGGGGAGCTGTGAGAGAGCTGAGAGGGAGCTGTGAGAGAGCTGAGAGAGAGCTGAGAGGGAGCTGAGCGGGAGATGTGAGGGAGATGAGAGGGAGCTGAGCGGGAGATGTGAGGGAGATGTGAGGGAGCTGAGAGGGAGCTGAGAGGGAGATGTGAGGGAGATGTGAGGGAGATGAGAGGGAGCTGAGAGGGAGATGTGAGGGAGCTGAGAGGGAGCTGAGCGGGAGATGTGAGAGAGCTGAGAGGGAGCTGAGAGGCGATCCTGGTGTACAAAGGCCAATTCGACCAGGAGTGTAACCAAATTCTCTGAATTTTATTGTTATACTATGGCCTGTATTTACTATCCAAATGCTGCTCCATGACAGACAGACAATATACCAGGTTGTATATCAGACAGACAGTATACCAGGTGGTATATCAGACAGACAGTACACCAGATGGTATATCAGACAGTATACCAGGTGGTATATCAGACAGACAGTATACCAGGTGGTATGTCAGACAGACAGTATACCAGGTGGTATATCAGACAGACAGTATACCAGGTGGTATATCAGACAGACAGTATACCAGGTGGTATATCAGACAGACAGTACACCAGGTGGTATATCAGACAGTATACCAGGTGATATATCAGACAGACAGTATACCAGGTGGTATGTCAGACAGACAGTATATCAGGTGGTATATCAGACAGACAGTATACCAGGTGGTATATCAGACAGACAGTACACCAGGTGGTATATCAGACAGACAGTACACCAGGTGGTATATCAGACAGACAGTATACCAGGTGGTATATCATCGAATAGCACAGCCTGTTTGAGCAATTTTGGTGCCATGTTATCAAATATAGCCCACCTCAGCTCAGTGATTTTTAAGAAGATGGTGCCGACAGACATGGCAGCTCTGCATCTAGCTCCTAAGCAACTTTGTTTTTTTGTGAGTCATTTCATACATTATTATTAATTTTTTTTATGTTATTACATACAGACGGAAATAAATGTTGGATATCGGAGCGGCAGTAACTCACCAGCATTAAGACCAGAAATACGACTTTCCCGAATTGGATCCTTTGTTCGTAACCCCTAGGGCAATTTAACTTATCCCAGAGGTTGCACACCTTCCAGTATTTTACTTACTAATGTTCAGTCCCTGGACAATAAAGTAAACGAGCTCGGGGCGAGGATCTCCTTCCAGAGCGACATCAGGGACTGTAACATACTCTGTTTCTCGGAATCATGTCTTTCTTCGGATATACTGTCCCCATCCATACAGCCAGTTGGGCTCAGTACATCACGCAGACAGGATAAAGAACTCTCCGGGAAGAAGACAGGCGGTGGTGTATCTTTCATGATTAACTACTCATGATTGTGATAACGTACAGGGGGGCGGCAGGTAGACAGGTGGTTAGAGCGTTGGGCCAATAACCGAATGGTTGCTGGATCAAATCTCCAAGCTGACAAGGTAAAAATCTGTTGTTCTGAAGTGTATAGGGGATGTTGTTCCCACTGTGAATATTAAAACCTACCCAAACCAAAACCGTGAACAGATGGCAGCATTCACGCTAAACTGAAAGTGTGAACCACCGCATTTAACCACGGCACGGTGACTGGGAAAATGGTAGAATACAAACAGTGCAATTATTCACTCCATAAGGCAATGAAACAGGCAAAACGTCAGACAAAGTCGAGTTGCAATTCAACGGCTCAGACACAAGACGTATGTGGCAGGGTCTACAGACAATCACGGATTACAAACGGAAAACCAGCCACATCGCGCACACCGGCATCTTGCTCTCGTACAAGCTAAACATCTTCTTCGCCAGCTTTGAGGATAACGGATAACACAGTGCCACCGATGCGGCCTGCTACCAAGGACTGTGGGCTCTCCTTCTCCATGGCTGACGTGAGTAAGACATTTAAGCATGTTAACCCTTGGCTCCTGGCCCAGACGGTATCCCTAGCCGTGTCTTCAGAGCACGCGCAGACCAGCTGGCTGGAGTGTTTACGGACATATTCAATCTCTCCCTATCCAAGTCTGCTGTTCCCACTTTCTTCAAGATGTCCACCATTGTTCCTGTACCCAAGAAAGCAAAGGTAACTGAATTAAATGACTATCGCCCCGAAGCACTCACTTCTGTCATCATGAAGTGCTTTGAGAGGCTAGTTAAGGATCATATCACCTCTACTTTACCTGACACCCTAGACCCACTTCAATTTGCATACCACCCCAACAGATCCACAGACGATGCAATCAACATCGCACTGCACACTGTCCGATCCCATCTGGAAAAGAGGAATACCTACGTCAGAATGCTGTTCATTGACTATAGCTCAACATTCAACACCATAGTACCCTCCAAGCTCATCATTAAGCCCGGGACCCTGGGTCTGAAGCCCGCCTTGTCAAACTGGGTCCTGGACTTCCTGACGGGCCGCCTCCAGGTGGAGAAGGTAGGAAACAACATCTCCACTATGCTGATCCTCAACACTGGGGCCCCACATAGGTGCGTGCTCAGCCCCCTCCTGTACTCCCTGTTCAACAATGACTGCATGGCCACGCACGCCTCCAACTCAATCATAAAGTTTGCAGACGACACAACAGTAGTAGGCCTGATTACCAACAATGATGAGACAGCCTACAGGGAGGAGGTGAGGGACCAGGTGGAGTGGTGCCAGGAAAATACCCTCTCCCTCAACGTCAACAAAACGAACTGGACTTCAGGAGACAACAGAGAGAACATGCCCCTGTTCACATCGACAGGACCGCAGTGGAGAAGGTGAAAAGGTTAAAGTTCCTCGGCGTACACATCACTGACAATCTGAAATGGTCCACCCACACAAACAGTGTGGAGAAATTCGGCTTGGCCCCTAAGACCCTCACAAACGTTTACAGATGCACAATTGAGAGCATCCTGTCGGGCTGTATCACCGCCTGGTACGGCAACTGCTCCACCTGCTCTCCAGAGGGCTCTCCACGGTGATGTGTTGGGCAGACTGCACCACCCTCAGGAGAGCCCTGCGGTTGCAGGTGGTGCAGTCTGCCCAACACATCACCGTGAGCGCACTGCCTGCCCTTCAGGACATCTACAGCACCCAATGTCACAGGAAGGACAAAAAGATCATCAAGGACATCAACCACCCGAGTCATGGCCTGTTCACCCTGGCTTGTTCTAGAAGGCGAGGTCATTACATGTGTATCAAAGCAGAGAACCAGAGACTGAAAAACAGCTTCTATCTCAAGGCCATCAGACTGTTAAATAGCCATCACTAGCCGGCTACCACCCGGTTACTCAACACTGCACCTTAGAGGCTGCTGCCCTATGTACATAGACATGGAATCACTGGTAACTTTAAATGGAACACTAGTCACATTAATAATGTTTACATACTGTTTTACTCATTTCATATATATATACTAATTTCTACTGTATTTTAGTCAATGCCACTCAGACATTACTCGTCCTAATATTTATATATTTTTGAATTCCATTATTTTACTTTTAGATTTGTGTGTATTGTTGTGAATTGTTAAATATTACTGGACTGTTGGAGCTAGGAACACAAGCATTTCGCTACACCCACAATAAGATCTGCTAAATTATGTGTATGTGACCAAAACATTTTGATTTCATTCGATAAAAAAAAAAAAAAGGTAGAATGGCTGGCTGGCTGGCTGGCTGGTTGGCTTTCTGGGTATTGATGTTGGGATACAACTCAGTGATTTACAGGTAGAAAGGTAGGCTGGCTGGGTGGGTGGATGGATGGCTGGATGGCTGGATGGCTGGATGGCTGGATGGCTGGATTGCTGGATGGCTGGATGGCTGGATGGCTGGATGGATGGATGGATGGATGGCTGGATGGCTGGCTGGGTGGGTGTTTAAGATGATGTTGGAACACTCAGCTCTGTGATTTACAGGTAGAAAGGTTGGCTGTCTGGGTATTTAAAATGATGTTGGGACACAGCTTAGTGATTTACAGGTAGAATGGCTGGCTGGCTGGCTGGCTGGCTGGCTGGATGGATGGATGGCTGGATGGCTGGCTGGCTGGCTGGCTGGCTGGCTGGCTGGCTGGCTGGCTGGCTGGCTGGCTGGGTGGGTGGCTGGCTGGATGGCTGGCTGGCTCGGTGTTTCAGATGATGTTGGGACAGAGCTCAGTGATTTACAGGTAGAATGGCTGGCTGGCTGGCTGGCTGGCTGGCTGGCTGGGTGGGTGGGTGTTTTAGAGGATGTTGGGACACAGCTCAGTGATTTATATGTAGAATGGCTGGCTGGCTGGCTGGGTGTTTCAGTGGATGTTGCGACACAGCTCAGTGATTTACAGGTAGAATGGCTGGCTGGCTGGCTGGCTGGGTGTTTCAGTGGATGTTCAGCTCAGTGATTCTCTAACCGCCCCTAACAACCCTTTGTGTTCCCCATGACTACATTCTATTTGTTGAAGCAGCATATGAAAAAATACAAATGAAAGTATCTCATAAACAACATTTACAATTATTTCTCATAGATAAAAGACTCAAGAGCTCTAATCGTGTTAATGTCTCCGTCTGGTTTGCTTCACAAGTCTGCTAATGTAAGAACTGAAGTGGAGAGTAATCAACATCTGCTAGCACAAGGAAATGACTTTTCTTTTCAATGTGTTATTAAATGAAACAGAGGATATTATGGTCTGTCCTCTACAGAGCAGATAATACAACTTTTGTAAATGCATGTGTAATGATCGTGTCATATTACGCTTGTACTAAGTGTTTAATGAATGCTTATGGCAAGGAGTCATGACTCGTTTTTTTCGATTGCCCTGTTTTGAGGCCATGCAACATGTTTTTATCAAAGTGTATGTTTTTCTGTTGCTTTCTTCACCCACTCAGTTAACAGTCATTCCTGTTTGTGGGGGCGACAGGTAGCCTAGTGGTTAGAGCGTTGCGCCAGTAACCGAAAGGTTGCTAGATTGAATCCTTGCGCTGACAAGGTAAAAATCTGTCGTTCTGCCCCTGAACAAGGCAGTTAACCAACTGTTCCCTGGGCCGTCATTGTAAATAATAATTTGTTCATAAACTGATTTGCCTAGTTAAATAAAGTTTAAATCAATTCCTCTGGATTTTCTGGACCCTCAAATTGCTATCTGAAGCAGGCCCTTCTGAAATAAGAGCATAGACCCTGGTTTATTAGATAGTACTATTGATTGTACAGATAATCTAAGTCTTGTGTTATCTATGGTGGTAATCAGTGAAAGGATTCCCACAGGTGGCTATCATAATATTATTGATCATGATTAATCATATGGGCTGTGTCCTAAATGGCACCAAAATCCCTATATAGTGCCCTACTTTTAACCAGAGCCTTATGGTCCGTGGTCAAAAGTAGTGCACTTTACAGGGAATAAGGGTGTCACTTGGGACACACCCAGTATAGCTCTAACCCAGTGGGCAGGTGAAATTACATTTAAGAAGAGCAGCAGGCACTGACCTGTGAGCCGGGATCTTATGATCTCCCGCTATCAAGACGACATCACACAACTGCTTGTGCTGAAGATAAGTCTCCATCTTGCGAAAGGTCTGTTCCGCATGGTTTGTAGCCTGGAAGAACTCATCCGAGCCATTGGAGCTCATCCTAGAGTAGGGGGAGGAAGAGGAAGAGGAGGACGAGGAGGAGCAGAAGAAGAAGAATAAGGATATGTGTAAGTAAGCATGGTAATAGCCCTACATGGAAGAAGTTATATGACCAAATAATGCAACTGATATCAACATTTTTGAGACCACATATGAACTGTGAATAGAACATAATAATTTATAAGTGCAATGCAATTCCCATTTGGTATAAACCCCCCCCCCCCCCCCCTCCCGCCACATAAACAAAAACTGAGAGACGTACAGTATCACTTTAACGTTTTGTTTATTAACCAAGTATGAGAAGTTGGATACAACATTCACTCTTAGAAAAAAGGTGCTATCTAGAATGAATCTTAAAGGGTTCTTCGACTGTCCCCAAAGAAAACCCTTTGACTAGAACCATTTTGGGTTCCATGTAGAACCCTTTACACCGAGGGTTCTACATGGAACCCTACAGGGTTCTACCTGGAACCCAAAAGAGTTATACCTGGAAACAAAATGGGTTCTCTTACGTGGACAGACAAATAACCTTTATTGGAGCGAAGAGTGAACCTAGCAGACCTAAAAGGTATATTGTATCACACTCAAAGTAACACAATTATAGTGATTTGATGAAACACAACTTGCTATGCGGCAGTCAAACATAATTTATATTGACTAAACTGTCTTCTTTCCCCACCAGTCTGAGCCGCATTAAAAGTGTAACAACTAAACTGCGTACCTAAGTGGTAAAGAAACTGAGCGCTAACTCCAACGGGACAGGCTGCTTACAATCTGCGCAAATCCGCATCGCCTTCCAAACAAAACGTGTTTGTTTTTGTTGATAGACATGGACTAAGCAATTGAGTTGGCTTCCCCTTCACAGTATTGTGGTAAAGCTGTATTCTGAGCCCCGCTCCCCAAAGACCGGTAGATTACATGCTGTTTTACGGAGTCAAAATAATCCTTCAGATTTGTGGCAAATAATTCAGACCCAGTTACTTTAGTGTCCTTCAAGGGAGAAAATCCACTTGCTGACATTTAAGTTGCTTGTTACACTGCATAAACAATCTCAACTCTCAGGGGGAATTAACTGATCCTAAAAGCTTTTTCTATGAGGAGATTCATAGTTTTCAAAGAACAACACTGTACATGGAGACTGTAAGAAATGTCAACATCTATGACGTTATGTTATCAGTCCACACGACCATATAAAAAGAGAACAGGAACAGAATTCACACACACAGGACAACGTGTGGCTTTCCTCTTTTCAGAAACAAAATTCCATCAAACTCATTTTGCTGAATGTATTTTTTTTATAGAGTTGAAGTCGGAAGTTTACATACACCTTCGCCAAATACATTTAAACTGAGTTTTTCACAATTCCTGACATTTAATCCGAGTAAAAATTCCCTGTCTTAGGTCAGTTAGGATCACCACTTTATTTTAAGAATGTGAATGATTTATTTCAGTTTTTAATTATTTCATCACATTCCCAGTGGGTCAGAAGTTTACATACACTCAAATAGTATTTGTTAGCATTGCCTATAAATTGTTTAACTTGGGTCAAACATTTCTGGTAGCTTTCCACAAGCTTCCCACAATAAGTTGGGTGAATTTTGGCCCATTCCTCCTGATATAGCTGGTGTAACTGAGTCAGGTTTGTAGGCCTCCTTGCTCACACACACTTTTTCAGTTCTGCCCACATATTTCCTATGGGATTGAGGTCAGGGCTTTGTGATGGCGACTCCAATACCTTGACTTTGTTGTCCTTAAGCCATTTTGCCACAACTTTGGAAGTATGCTTGGGGTCATTGTCCATTTGGAAGACCCATTTGCGACCAAGCTTTAACTTCCTGACTGATGTCTTGAGATATATCCACAACCGCTTCACGGTTGGGATGGTGTTCTTCAGCTTGCAAGCCTCCCCTTTTCCCTCCAAACAAAACGATGGTCGTTATGGCCAAACAGTTCTATTTTTGTTTCATCAGACCAGAGGACATTTCTCCAAAAATTATGATCTTTGTCCCCATGTGCAGTTGCAAAACGTAGTCAGTTTTTTTTATTGGGGTTTTGGAGCAGTGGCTTCTTCCTTGCTGAGCGGCCTTTCAGGTTATGTCGATATAGGACTCATTTTACTGTGGATATAGATACTTTTGTACCCGTTTCCTCCAGCATCTTCACAAGATCCTTTGCTGTTGTTCTGGGATTTATTTACACTTTTCGCACCAAAGTACGTTCATCTCTCGGAGACAGAACACGTCTCCTTCGTGTGTGGTATGACGGCTGCGTGGTCCCATGGTGTTTATACTTGCAAATTATTGTTTTTACAGATGAATGTGGTACCTTCAGGCGTTTTGAAATTGCTCCCAAGGATGATCCAGACTTGTGGAGGTCTACAATTTTTTTCTGAGGTCTTGGCTGATTTCTTTTTATTTTCCCATGATGTCAAGCAAAGAGGCACTGAGTTTGAAGGTAGGCCTTGAAATACATCCACAGGTACACCTCCAATTGACTCAAATGATGTCAATTTGCCTATCAGAAGCTTCTAAAGCCATGACATCATTTTCTGGAATTTTGCAAGCTGTTTAAAGGCACAGTCAACTTAGTGTATGTAAACTTCTGACCCACTGGAATTGTGATCCTGTGAATAATAAGTGAAATAATCTGTCTGTAAACAATTGTTTGAAAAATGACTTGTGTCATGCACAAAGTAGATGTCCTAACCGACTTGCCAAAACTATAGTTTGTTAACAAGAGTGGTTGAAAAACGACTTTTAATGACTCCAACCTAAGTGTATGTAAACTTCCGACGTCAACTGTACATAGGAGGCCGGGTCCACGGCCTATAGTATAAACATTTATTGGGATGTTTTATGCTAAATACAGCTGTAATTTATTGCGATGTCACATTTATCCCTGTCTGACTCAGTCTTGAGCTCGTTCCAAATAGCACCCTATTCCCTATACAGTGAACTACTTTTGACCAAGGACTATAGGGGGACATTTGGGACACAGCCTTGGTTGGCAACACTAAACTAGACTGAATAAGGGACCGGGGCTGTAAAACTTAGATGTATCACCTCTGTTTGGGCTCAAGGGTTTTTCATGCCTACCAATCTCCAGGACACTAATTGCTTTGGAACAGCACTCGAGGGAGCTGTACATTTCCATGAGGTGTTATCTTTTCTTTTCAGAATGGTGTTGTTCGTTAAGGGCAAACTCAGCCATTAAATTAGCCTCTAAACTAGGAGCATCTTTTGAAAACTCCAACAAGAATTCTTAATGGCAATACACCTAGGCATTGTTTCAGGTTATCTGTGAGGGGGTAACAGACAGTATGTGAGCAGAAATACAATAAAATACAATGAGGTGAGCACAATGTTTATCATACAGAGGGACAGTAAGTTACTATTACAGAGGGACGGTAAGTTACTATTACAGAGGGACAGTAAGTTACTATTACAGAGGGACAGTAAGTTACTATTACAGAGGGACAGTAAGTTACTATTACAGAGGGACAGTAAGTTACTATTACAGAGGGACAGTAAGTTACTATTACAGAGGGACAGTAAGTTACTATTACAGAGGGACAGTAAGTTACTATTACAGAGGGACAGTAAGTTACTATTACAGAGGGACAGTAAGTTACTATGTACAGAGGGACAGTAAGTTACTATTACAGAGGGACAGTAAGTTACTATTACAGAGGGACAGTAAGTTACTATTACAGAGGGACAGTAAGTTACTATGTCAGAGGGACAGTAAGTTACTATTACAGAGGGACAGTAAGTTACTATGACAGAGGGACAGTAAGTTACTATTACAGAGGGACAGTAAGTTACTATTACAGAGGGACAGTAAGTTACTATTACAGAGGGACAGTAAGTTACTATGTCAGAGGGACAGTAAGTTACTATTACAGAGGGACAGTAAGTTACTATTACAGAGGGACAGTAAGTTACTATTACAGAGGGACAGTAAGTTACTATTACAGAGGGACAGTAAGTTACTATTACAGAGGGACAGTAAGTTACTATGTCAGAGGGACAGTAAGTTACTATTACAGAGGGACAGTAAGTTACTATTACAGAGGGACAGTAAGTTACTATTACAGAGGGACAGTAAGTTACTATGTCAGAGGGACAGTAAGTTACTATTACAGAGGGACAGTAAGTTACTATTACAGAGGGACAGTAAGTTACTATTACAGAGGGACAGTAAGTTACTATTACAGAGGGACAGTAAGTTACTATGTCAGAGGGACAGTAAGTTACTATTACAGAGGGACAGTAGGTCTCTTTGTGTCTGTTTCTACCAGGAGTATCTGGTTTAGAGCACTTCCACAGGTCTCTTTGTGTCTGTTTCTACCAGAGGTATCAGGTATTAATGGAGAAGGGTTATTGCCCCAATATACTGCACCAATATACTCGATCAATATACCGTATCAATATACTGTATCAATATACTATATTAATATACTGTATCAATATACTGTATCAATATACTGTATCAATATACTGTATCAATATACTATATTAATATACTGTATCAATATACTGTATCAATATACTATATTAATATACTGTATCAATATACTGTATAAATATACTATATTAATATACTGTATCAATATACTGTATCAATATACTGTATCAATATACTGTATCAATATACCGCATCAATATACTGTACCAATATACCGCATCAATATACTGTATGAATATAGTGTTTAAATATACTGCATCAATATACTGCATCAATATACTGTACCAATATACGGTATCAATATACTGTTTCAATATACCGTATCAATATACTGTTTCAATATACTGTATGAATATACTGTTTAAATATACTGTATGAATATAGTGTTTAAATATACTGCATCAATATACTGCGTCAATATACTGTATCAATATACGGTATCAATATACTGTTTCAATATACTGTATCAATATACTGTTTCAATATACTGTATGAATATACTGTTTAAATATACTGCATCAATATACTGTTTCAATATACTGTTTCAATATACCGTATCAATATACTGTTTCAATATACTGTATGAATATACTGTTTCAATATACTGTATGAATATACTGTATCAATATACTGTATCAATATACTGTTTCAATATACTGTATCAATATACTGCATCAATATACTGTATCAATATACTGTATCAATATACTGCATCAATATACTATTTCAATATACTGTATCAATATACTGCATCAATATACTGTACCAATATACAGTATCAATATACTGTTTCAATATACCGTATCAATATACTGCATCAATATACCGTATCAATATACTGTATCTCTCCCTCCCTGCTATTATGAACCCCCCTGAGTGCGTCGCAAATGGCACCCTGTTTCCTATAGTGGACTACCTTTGACCGGGGACCATAACGTCCCAAATGGCACCCTGTTTCCTATAGTGCACTACCTTTGACCAGGGACCATAATGTCCCAAATGGCACCCTGTTTCCTATAGTGCACTACCTTTGACCAGGGACCATAACGTCCCAAATGGCACCCTGTTTTCTATAGTGCACTACCTTTGACCAGGGACCATAACGTCCCAAATGCCACCCTGTTTCCTATAGTGCACTACCTTTGACCAGAGACCATAACGTCCCAAATGGCACCCTGTTTCCTATAGTGCACTACCTTTGACCAGGGACCATAACGTCCCAAATGGCACCCTGTTTTCTATAGTGCACTACCTTTGACCAGAGACCATAACGTCCCAAATGGCACCCTATTTCCTATAGTGCACTACCTTTGACCAGGGACCATAACGTCCCAAATGGCACCCTATTCTCTGGTCAATGGAAATGCACTGTATATGGAATAGGGTGCTATTTGAGACAACACTGTGTGTTGCAAAGCGTATCAGTAAAGTGGTCTTGTCAGCGTAATGTCTCCCCAGCCTTGATAGATAATGTAGGATATAGCCGGTAAGATATTGATTTATAGTACGTCAGTTTGGTTTAAATGAAGAGGCATACAATCAGACATTTATTTACATTTTACTCATTTAACAGACACTCTTATCCGGGGCAACTAGGGTTAAGAGCCTTGCTCAAGGGCACATCGGCAGTAAAAAAAAAAAATCTTGTCGACTCAGGGACTCAAACCAGCAAACTTCCGATTACGGGCCCAACGCTCTAAACTTCTAGGCTATCTGCCACCCTTTAGAATTAGTGGTTTCATTGCCGATTCAACCGTTCATTTTTACAGGGGTGTGAGTGTTCGTAGTGCTTGCTGATATGTCATGTGTGTGTGTATAAAATATGCTGAAATTGTATTGCATGTAGAAATATAGGTTTTGCCTTGGTAGTGAAAACTACATTCAATTCATTTGTGAGGTTTGCATTCCACATCCATAGATGACCTATGTGATTACTCTGCCGAGGCCTGAGCGACTTCAGGAAAAGGAAATGTATATTTAAGTGGAAAATTAGCAGGTGTTAGCAAACCACTTCCCCTATTTGGCAAAATATGCACAATACGACAGTTCCTACAGGGATACCTGTTTGGATAGGTCCATAGCAACACATTTAATGTATTCGAACCACAATAAAACAGCTCCTACATATACCTGTTCGGTTAGGTCCCTAGCAACACATTTAAAGGATATGAACATAACATTTTAATTGGAAAAAGGGGGGGGGGGGGGGGTTGTTCGATTTTTTTGTTTTTGTTTTGTATCTTGCAAATTCTTTAACAATTCCTTTGTTACTAGGTAATATATCCTCCTACTGCTTATTCCCTATGTTTTATGGGATCTTAACACCAGACCGGGTGTCAACCACCAACTGAGAGCCTATAAGCCATCGTGAAAAACAACTGAGTTACTGCCGTTGACAGGAAGAAGGTGGGGGGAGTTCTCTTCCAAGGCGATTTGAGGGTGGAATTGAGATATCATTCACGGTAACAGCTGCTGACTCAAACCTCTCGTTAGAATGTTATAAGGAAAAAGGGGGTCAGGGTTTTCGATTTCTTTTGGGTTATGTCGTATATTTTCAGAGAAAGCAGGTTGAGACATTGTTTGTTAAAGCAACCAATGAGAGGTCGTTTGGATGTCAGTGATGAGCATGTAGGAGAAATCCAAGTCGTCCAAGGAGAAATCCAATGGTACGCTGTGATATATTGGTTGTGTGGGGGTGGGTTTATTGAGAGGAACTAAGTTTGACTTAATGACTATGACTTAAATGTGCTGGTGGCAAGAGACTGGAATTCATGTTTTTTTTACTTCCTGATTCTGATTTGGTAGATTTATGAGATTGGCCGAAATTACACGTCAACCAATTTATGGTGTGAAAAGTAATTGGATCACCACCCAGATGGTAGAGGGAATTAATGTGTATATCTTTATCAAATACTACATACATTCGGTTAGCTTTTGATGCGTGTGAAACAAATGATGGAGCGGCAGGTAGCCTAGTGTGTCACGCCCTGGCCTTAGTTATCTTTGTTTTCTTTATTATTTTAGTTAGGTCAGGGTGTGACATGGGGGATGTAGGTGTTTTTATCATGTCTAGGGGTTTTGTATGTTTATGGGGTTTTGTCTAGTCTAGGTGTTTGTATGTCTATGCCTGCCTAGATTGGTTCTCAATTAGAGGCAGCTGTTTATCATTGTCTCTGATTGGGAACCATATTTAGGCAGCCATATTCATTGGGTATGTCGTGGGTGATTGTCTATGTGTAGTGTTTAGTGTCAGCACTATTTGTTTATAGCGTCACGTTCGTTCGTTTGTTGTTTTGTAGTTTTGTTTAAGTGTTCTTCATTACGTCGCTTAAATAAATGGAAAATGTATTCACTTCACGCTGCACCTTGGTCCTCCTCTCTTCCAACATACAACGATCGTGACATAGTGGTTAGAGGTAGGTAGCCTAGTGGTTAGAGGCAGGTAGCCTAGTGGTTAGAGGTAGGTAGCCTAGTGGTTAGAGGTAGGTAGCCTAGTGGTTAGAGGCAGGTAGCCTAGTGGTTAGAGGTAGGTAGCCTAGTGGTTAGAGGTAGGTAGCCTAGTGGTTAGAGGCAGGTAGCCTAGTGGTTAGAGGTAGGTAGCCTAGTGGTTAGAGGTAGGTAGCCTAGTGGTTAGAGGTAGGTAGCCTAGTGGTTAGAGGTAGGTAGCCTAGTGGTTAGAGGCAGGTAGCCTAGTGGTTAGAGGCAGGTAGCCTAGTGGTTAGAGGTAGGTAGCCTAGTGGTTAGAGGTAGGTAGCCTAGTGGTTAGAGGCAGGTAGCCTAGTGGTTAGAGGCAGGTAGCCTAGTGGTTAGAGGTAGGTAGCCTAGTGGTTAGAGGTAGGTAGCCTAGTGGTTAGAGGCAGGTAGCCTAGTGGTTAGAGGTAGGTAACCTAGTGGTTAGAGGTAGGTAGCCTAGTGGTTAGAGGCAGGTAGCCTAGTGGTTAGAGGTAGGTAGCCTAGTGGTTAGAGGTAGGTAGCCTAGTGGTTAGAGGCAGGTAGCCTAGTGGTTAGAGGTAGGTAGCCTAGTGGTTAGAGGCAGGTAGCCTAGTGGTTAGAGGTAGGTAGCCTAGTGGTTAGAGGCAGGTAGCCTAGTGGTTAGAGGCAGGTAGCCTAGTGGTTAGAGGCAGGTAGCCTAGTGGTTAGAGGCAGGTAGCCTAGTGGTTAGAGGTAGGTAGCCTAGTGGTTAGAGGCAGGTAGCCTAGTGGTTAGAGGCAGGTAGCCTAGTGGTTAGAGGCAGGTAGCCTAGTGGTTAGAGGCAGGTAGCCTAGTGGTTAGAGGCAGGTAGCCTAGTGGTTAGAGGCAGGTAGCCTAGTGGTTAGAGGCAGGTAGCCTAGTGGTTAGAGGTAGGTAGCCTAGTGGTTAGAGGTAGGTAGCCTAGTGGTTAGAGGCAGGTAGCCTAGTGGTTAGAGGTAGGTAGCCTAGTGGTTAGAGGCAGGTAGCCTAGTGGTTAGAGTGTAGAGGTGGCAGGTAGCCTAGTGGTTAGAGAGTTGGCAGGTAGCCTAGTGGTTAGAGGTAGGTAGCCTAGTGGTTAGAGGCAGGTAGCCTAGTGGTTAGAGGTAGGTAGCCTAGTGGTTAGAGGCAGGTAGCCTAGTGGTTAGAGGCAGGTAGCCTAGTGGTTAGAGTGTAGAGGTGGCAGGTAGCCTAGTGGTTAGAGAGTTGGCAGGTAGCCTAGTGGTTAGAGGCAGGTAGCCTAGTGGTTAGAGGCAGGTAGCCTAGTGGTTAGAGGCAGGTAGCCTAGTGGTTAGAGGTAGGTAGCCTAGTGGTTAGAGGCAGGTAGCCTAGTGGTTAGAGGTAGGTAGCCTAGTGGTTAGAGGCAGGTAGCCTAGTGGTTAGATGCAGGTAGCCTAGTGGTTAGAGGCAGGTAGCCTAGTGGTTAGAGGCAGGTAGCCTAGTGGTTAGAGGCAGGTAGCCTAGCGGTTAGAGGCAGGTAGCCTAGTGGTTAGAGGCAGGTAGCCTAGCGGTTAGAGGCAGGTAGCCTAGCGGTTAGACCAGGTAGCCTAGTGGTTAGAGGCAGGTAGCCTAGTGGTTAGAGGCAGGTAGCCTAGTGGTTAGAGGCAGGTAGCCTAGCGGTTAGAGGCAGGTAGCCTAGTGGTTAGAGGCAGGTAGCCTAGTGGTTAGAGGCAGGTAGCCTAGTGGTTAGAGGCAGGTAGCCTAGCGGTTAGAGGCAGGTAGCCTAGTGGTTAGAGGCAGGTAGCCTAGTGGTTAGAGGCAGGTAGCCTAGTGGTTAGAGGCAGGTAGCCTAGTGGTTAGAGGCAGGTAGCCTAGTGGTTAGAGGCAGGTAGCCTAGTGGTTAGAGGTAGGTAGCCTAGTGGTTAGAGGTAGGTAGCCTAGTGGTTAGAGGCAGGTAGCCTAGTGGTTAGAGGTAGGTAGCCTAGTGGTTAGAGGCAGGTAGCCTAGTGGTTAGAGTGTAGAGGTGGCAGGTAGCCTAGTGGTTAGAGAGTTGGCAGGTAGCCTAGTGGTTAGAGGTAGGTAGCCTAGTGGTTAGAGGCAGGTAGCCTAGTGGTTAGAGGCAGGTAGCCTAGTGGTTAGAGTGTAGAGGTGGCAGGTAGCCTAGTGGTTAGAGAGTTGGCAGGTAGCCTAGTGGTTAGAGGCAGGTAGCCTAGTGGTTAGAGGCAGGTAGCCTAGTGGTTAGAGGCAGGTAGCCTAGTGGTTAGAGGTAGGTAGCCTAGTGGTTTGAGGCAGGTAGCCTAGTGGTTAGAGGTAGGTAGCCTAGTGGTTAGAGGCAGGTAGCCTAGTGGTTAGATGCAGGTAGCCTAGTGGTTAGAGGTAGGTAGCCTAGTGGTTAGAGGCAGGTAGCCTAGTGGTTAGAGGCAGGTAGCCTAGCGGTTAGAGGCAGGTAGCCTAGTGGTTAGAGGCAGGTAGCCTAGCGGTTAGAGGCAGGTAGCCTAGCGGTTAGACCAGGTAGCCTAGTGGTTAGAGGCAGGTAGCCTAGTGGTTAGAGGCAGGTAGCCTAGTGGTTAGAGGCAGGTAGCCTAGCGGTTAGAGGCAGGTAGCCTAGTGGTTAGAGGCAGGTAGCCTAGTGGTTAGAGGCAGGTAGCCTAGTGGTTAGAGGCAGGTAGCCTAGCGGTTAGAGGCAGGTAGCCTAGTGGTTAGAGGCAGGTAGCCTAGTGGTTAGAGGCAGGTAGCCTAGCGGTTAGAGGCAGGTAGCCTAGCGGTTAGAGGCAGGTAGCCTAGTGGTTAGAGGCAGGTAGCCTAGTGGTTAGAGGCAGGTAGCCTAGTGGTTAGAGGTAGGTAGCCTAGTGGTTAGAGTGTAGAGGTGGCAGGTAGCCTAGTGGTTAGAGGCAGGTAGCCTAGTGGTTAGAGGCAGGTAGCCTAGTGGTTAGAAGCAGGTAGCCTAGTGGTTAGAGGCAGGTAGCCTAGCGGTTAGAGGCAGGTAGCCTAGCGGTTAGAGGCAGGTAGCCTAGTGGTTAGAGGCAGGTAGCCTAGTGGTTAGAGGTAGGTAGCCTAGTGGTTAGAGGTAGGGAGCCTAGTGGTTAGAGTGTAGGGCCGGTAGGTAGCCTAGTGGTTAGAGTGTTGGACTAGTAACTGGAAGGTTGCTAGATTAAATCCCCCGAGCTGACAAGGTAAACATCTGTCGTTCTGCCCCTGAACAAGGCAGTTAACCCACTGTTCCTAGGCCATTATTGAAAATAAGAATTTGTTCTTACCTGACTTGCCTAGTTTAATAAAGGTAAAACAAATGATATATAATAGACAGATGCCACCGTGCATTAAAATACATTAGAATACATCTCCAATCATCTGTTTATCTCTCCATCCTGGGATAGATGTTATTGACTTGATATTACAAGATATATATATTTTAAATACATCATATCTATGTTATCTAAACTGTACTGTACCTTCAACTTGGAAGGTCATTTAATGAGGAGCTCACTAACGGCCCCTTATCATGGGCCACTGAAGGAGCTCATGGAATTTCATTAGAGATGATAGAGAATAACACAGTATTTGATCCTCATGGTAGAATAACACAGAGTAACAGGGTATTTGATCCTCATGGTAGAACAACACAGAGTAACAGGGTATTTGATCCTTATGGTAGAATAGCACAGAGTAACAGGGTATTTGATCCTTATGGTAGAATAGCACAGAGTAACAGGGTATTTGATCCTCATGGTAGAATAGCACAGAGTAACAGGGTATTTGATCCTCATGGTAGAATAGCACAGAGTAACACGGTATTTGATCCCCATGGTAGAATAACACAGAGTAACAGGGTATTTGATCCTCATGGTAGAATAGCACAGAGTAACATGGTATTTGATCCTCATGGTAGAATAACACAGAGTAACAGGGTATTTGATCCTCATGGTAGAATAGCACAGAGTAACAGGGTATTTGATCCTCATGGTAGAATAGCACAGAGTAACAGGGGATTTGATCCTCATGGTAGAATAGCACAGAGTAACAGGGTATTTGATCCTCATGGTAGAATAGCACAGAGTAACATGGTATTTGATCCTCATGGTAGAATAGCACAGAGTAACATGGTATTTGATCCTCATGGTAGAATAGCACAGAGTAACAGGGTATTTGATCTTCATGGTAGAATAACACAGAGTAACAGGGTATTTGATCCTCATGGTAGAATAACACAGAGTAACAGGGTATTTAATCCTCATGGTAGAACAACACAGAGTAACAGGGTATTTGATCCTCATGGTAGAATAACACAGAGTAACATGGTATTTGATCTGGTAGAATAACTCATGGTAGAATAACACAGAGTAACAGGGTATTTGATCCTCATGGTAGAATAGCACAGAGTAACAGGGTATTTACATAATTTAGCAGACACTCTTATCCAATCAATTTACAGTAATGAGTGGATACATTTTTCTTTAAACTTCTTCCATACTGGTCCCCCATGGGAATCAAACCCACAACCCTGATGTTGCAAGCGCCAGTCTCAACAAACTGAGCCACAAAGGACCATTTGATCATCTTGGAAGAATAGCATAAAGCAGCGGGAGAAAAATGAATCAGCTGTGTTTTTGATCCTGCTTGACCCATTCTGTTTGAGTCCAGATTATTAACATGATAACCAGTTCGTTGAACGAGCAGTTCAAGAGTTCTACAGCATTGCCTACCCAAAGACTTTACCATACTAGATATAGTTCACTTAGAGCACTGCCTACCCACTATCTTCACAACAAAGACTTTACCACACGAGATATACAGTGCCTTCGGAAAGTATTCAGACCCCTTGACTTTTTCCACACATTATTAGGTTACAGCCTTATTCTAAAATGGCTTAAATCAATAAAAATCTTGAACAATCTATACACAATACCCCATAATTATATAGACAGAGCTTCGAAATTGAGCTCAGGTGCATCCTGTTTCCATTGATCATCCTTGAGATGTGTCTACAACTTCATTGGAGTCCACCTGTGGTAAATTCAATAATTTAGAAAGGCACAAACCTGTCTCTTTAAGGTCCAACAGTTAATAATGCATGTCAGTGCAAAAACCAAGCCATGAGGTCGAAGGAATTGTCTGTAGAGCTTCGAGACAGTCATTGTGTTGAGGTACAGATCTGGGGAAGGGTACCAACACATTTCTGCAGCATTGAAGGTCCCCAAGAACACAGTGGCCTCCATCATTCTTAAATGAAAGAAGTTTGGAACCACCAAGACTCTTCCTAGAGATGGCCGCCTGACCAAACTGAGCAGTCGGGGAAGAAGGGCCTTGGTCACTCTAATAGACCTCTAGAGTTCCTCTGTAGAGATGGAAGAAACTTACAGAAGGACAACCATCTCTGCAGCACCCCACCAATCAGACCTTTATGGTAGAGTGTCCAGACGGAAGCCACTCCTCAGTAAAAGGCACATGACAGCCCACTTAGACAGCCAAAAGGCACCTAAAGACTCTCAGACCATGAGAAACAAGATTCTCTGATCTGATGAAACCAAAATTGAACTCTTTGGTCTGAATGCCAAGCGTCATGTCAAGCGGCATGAAGGTAGCAGCATCATGCTGTGGGAATGTTTTCAGCGGCAGGGCCTGAGACTAGTCAGGATCGAGGCAAAGTAGAGAGAGATCCTTGATGAAAACCTGCACCAGAGCACTCAGGACCTCATACTGGGATGAAAGTTCACCTTCTAACGGACAATGACACTAAGCACACAGCCAAGACAATGCAGGAGTGGCTTCGGGACAAGTCTCTGAATGTCCTTGAGTGGCCCAGCCAGAGCCTGGACTTGAACCCGATCGAACATCTCTGGAGAGACCTGAAAATAGTAGCTGTGCAGCAACGCTCCCCATCCAACCTGACAGAGCTTCAGAGGTTCTGCAGAGAAGAATGGGAGAAACTCTCCAAATACAGGTGTGCCAAACTTGTAGCATCATTACCAAGAAGACTTGAGGCTGTAATCACTGCCAAAGGTGGTTCAACAAAGTACTGAGTAAAGGGTAAATTAGCAAACATTTCTATAAACCTGTTTTTGTTTATCATTATGGGGTATTGTGATGTCATTATGGGGTATTGTGATGTCATTATGGGGTATTGTGTGTAGATTGATGAGGGGGGAAAAACTATTTAATACATTTTAGAATAAGGCTGTAACCTAACAAAATGTGGACAAAGTCAAGGAATTTGGATCATTTCCAAAGGTACTGTAGATCACTACATTAACAGACAGAACTGACAGAAAATGTGCTTTTAAAATGTGCTATATAAAATGTTTATATTTACATTTACACTACATGTAACTTTATATTTATGTTTAATTCCAATACAACTCATCCTACAATGTTTCACTGATCGAATAAGTGCTGTTCCCGATTAATCATACCAAAAAGTAACTATTCCAATTAAATAATAATTGATAACAGATACAGAGTAATCAATACATTTTCATGGGAGGAGAGGAGGAGCTAGGTTAGTGATTTAACATCTGTCTATGTGCTGTGGGAGGAGAGGATGTAGGCTAGTGATTTAACCATTTGTCTATGTCTCAAATCAAATGTTATTTGTCACATGCGCCAAATATAACAGGTGTAGACCTTATCATGAAATGCTTACTTACAAGCCCTATGTAGAGGCGGGGGTACAGGTTACTAGTGGTAAATGAGGTAATTTGTACATTTACAGTGCCTTGCAAAAGTATTCATCCCCCTTGCCATTTTTACTATTTTGGTGCATTACAATCTGTAATTTAAATTGATTTTTATTTGGATTTCATGTAATGGAAATACACAAAATAGTCCAAATTGGTGAAGTGAAATTAAAAAATAAACTTGTGTCATAAAATAAATAAAAAATTGAAACAGAAAAGTGGTGCGTGCATATGTTTTCACCCCCTTTGCTATGAAGCCCCTAAATAAGATCTGGTGCAACCAATTACCTTCAGAAGTCACATAATTCGTTAAATAAAGTTCACCTGTGTGAAATCTTAGTCTCACATGATCTCAGTATATACAGTGGGGAGAACAAGTATTTGATACACTGCCGATTTTGAAGGTTTTCCTACTTACAAAGCATGTAGAGGTCTGCAATTTTTATCATAGGTACACTTCAACTGTGAGAGACGGAATCTAAAACAAAAATCCAGAAAATCACATTGTATGATTTTTAAGTAATTAATTTGCATTTTATTGCGTGACATAAGTATTTGATCACCTACCAACCAGTAAGAATTCCGGCTCTCACAGACCTGTTAGTTTTTCTTTTAGAAGCCCTCCTGTTCTCCACTCATTACCTGTATTAACTGCACCTGTTTGAACTTGTTACCTGTATAAAAGACACCTGTACACACACTCAATCAAACAGACTCCAATCTCTCCACAATGGCCAAGACCAGAGAGCTGTGTAAGGACATCAGGGATAAAATTGTAGACCTGCACAAGGCTGGGATGGGCTACAGGACAATAGGCAAGCAGCTTGGTGAGAAGGCAACAACTGTTGGCGCAATTATTAGAAAATGGAAGATGTTCAAGATGACGGTCAATCACCCTCGGTCTGGGGCTCCATGCAAGATCTCACCTCGTGGGGCATCAATGATCATAAGGAAGGTGAGGGATCAACCCAGAACTACACGGCAGGACCTGGTCAATGACATGAAGAGAGCTGGGACCACAGTCTCAAAGAAAACCATTAGTAACACACTACGCTGTCATGGATTGAAATCCTGCAGCGCACGCAAGGTCCCCCTGCTCAAGCCAGCGCATGTCCAGGCCCGTCTGAAGTTTGCCAATGACCATCTGGATGATCCAGAGGAGGAATGGGAGAAGGTCATGTGGTCTGATGAGACAAAAATAGAGCTTTTTGGTCTAAACTCCACTCGCCGTGTTTGGAGGAAGAAGAAGGTTGAGTACAACCCCAAGAACACCCTCCCAACCGTGAAGCATGGAGGTGGAAACATAATTCTTTGGGGATGCTTTTCTGCAAAGGGGACAGGACGACTGCACCGTATTGAGGGGAGGATGGATGGGGCCATGTATCGCGAGATCTTGGCCAAAAACCTCCTTCCCTCAGTAAGAGCATTGAAGATGGGTCGTGGCTGGATCTTCCAGCATGACAACGACCCGAAACACACAGCCAGGGAAACTAAGGAGTGGCTCCGTAAGAAGCATCTCAAGGTCCTGGAGTGGCCTAGCCAGTCTCCAGACCTGAACCCAATAGAAAATCTTTGGAGGGAGCTGAACGTCCGTATTGCCCAGCGACAGCCCCGAAACCTGAAGGATCTGGAGAAGGTATGTATGGAGGAGTGGGCCAAAATCCCTGCTGCAGTGTGTGCAAACCTGGTCAATAACTACAGGAAACGTATGATCTTTGTAATTGCAAACAAAGGTTTCTGTACCAAATATTAAGTTCTGCTTTTCTGATGTATCAAATACTTATGTCACGCAATAAAATGCAAATTAATTACTTAAAAATCATACAATGTGATTTTCTGGATTTTTGTTTTAGATTCCGTCTCTCACAGTTGAAGTGTACCTATGATAAAAATTACAGACCTCTACATGCTTTGTAAGTAGGAAAACCTTCAAAATCGGCAGTGTATCAAATACTTGTTCTCCCCACTGTATACACCTGTTCTGAAAAGCCCCAGAGTCTGCAACACCACTAAGCAAGGGGCACCAACAAGCAAGCAACACCATGAAGACCAAGGAGCTCTCCAAACAGGTCAGGGACAAAGTTGTAGAGAAGTACAGATCAGGGTTGGGTTATAAAAAAATATCAGAAACTTTGAACATCCCACATTAAATCATTATAGAAAAAAATTGAAAGAATATGGCACCACAACAAACCTGCCAAGAGAGATCCGCCCACCAAAACTCATGGACCAGGCAAGGAGGGCATTAATCAGAGAGGCAACAAAGAGACCAAAGATAACCCTGAAGGAGCTGCAAAGCTCCACAGCGGAGATTGGAGTATCTGTCCATAGGACCACTTTAAGCCGTACACTCGACAGAGCTGGGCTTTACGGAAGAGTGGCCAGAAAAAAGCCATTGCTTAATTAAAGAAAAAAATAAGCAAACACGTTTGGTGTTCGCCAAAGGCATGTGGGAGACTCTGTAACTGTATTAATATTGCTAACACTATTAATATTAGTAACACTACTAATATTGGTAACACTATTAATATTGGTAACACTATTAATATTGGTAACACTACTAATATTGGTTACACTATTAATATTAGTAACACTACTAATATTGGTTACACTATTAATATTGGTAACACTATTAATATTGGTTACACTATTAATATTGGTAACACTATTAATATTGGTAACACTATTAATATTGGTAACACTATTAATATTGGTAAACTATTAATATTGGTAACACTATTAATATTGATTACACTGTTAATATTGGTAACTCTAGTAATGTTAATAACACTATTAGTATTGGTAACACTATTAATATTGGTTACACTATTAATATTGGTAACTCTAGTAATGTTAATAACACTATTAGTATTGGTAACAGTATAAATATTGGAAACACTCTATAAATATTGGTAACACTATTAATGTTGGTAACACTATAAAATATTGGTAACACTATTAATATTGGTAATACTATTAATGTTGATAACACTATAAAATATTGGGAACACTATTAATGTTGATAACACTCTATTAATATTGGTAACTCTGTTAATATTGGTAACACTATTAATATTGGTAAAACTATTAATATGGGTAACACTATTAATATTGGTAACACTATTAATATTGGTAACTCTGTTAATATTGGTAACACTATTAATATTGGTAACACTATTAATATTGGTAACACTATTAATATTGGTAACACTATTAATATTGGTAACACTATTCATATTGGTAACACTATTAATATTGGTAACACTATTAATATTGGTAAACTATTAATATTGGTAACACTATTAATATTGGTAACACTATTAATGTTGGTAACACTATTAATATTGGTAACACTATTAATATTGGTAAACTATTAATATTGGTAACACTATTAATATTGGTAAACTATTAATATTGGTAACACTATTAATATTGGTAACACTATTAATATTGGTAAACTATTAATATTGGTAACACTATTAATATTGGTAACACTATTAATGTTGATAACACTATTAATATTGGTAACACTATTAATATTGGTAAACTATTCATTTTGGTAACACTATTAATATTGGTAAACTATTAATATTGGTAACACTATTAATATTGGTAACTCTAGTAATGTTAATAACACTATTAATATTGGTAACACTATTAATATTGGTAACACTATTAATATTGGTAACACTATTAATATTGGTAACACTATTAATATTGGTAACACTATTAATATTGGTAACACTATTAATATTGGTAACACTATTAATATTGGTAACACTATTAATGTTAATAACACTATTAATATTGGTAACTCTAGTAATGTTAATAACACTATTAATATTGGTAACACTATTAATGTTGGTTACACTATTAATATTGGTAACTCTAGTAATGTTAATAACACTATTAATATTGGTAACACTATTAATGTTAATAACACTATTAATATTGGTAACACTATTAATATTGGTAACACTATTATTATTGGTAACACTATTAATATTGGTAACTCTGTTAATATTGGTAACACTATTAATATTGGTAAACTATTAATATTGGTAACACTATTAATATTGGTTACACTATTAATATTGGTAACACTATTAATATTGGTAAACCTCTATTAATGTTGGTTACACTATTAATATTGGTAACACTATTAATATTGGTAACACTATTATTATTGGTAACACTATTAATATTGGTAACTCTGTTAATATTGGTAACACTATTAATATTGGTAACACTATTAATATTGGTAACACTATTAATATTGGTAACTCTGTTAATATTGGTAACACTATTAATATTGGTAACACTAATAATATTGGTAACACTATTAATATTGGTAACACTATTAATATTGGTAACACTATTAATATTGGTAACACTATTAATATTGGTAAACTATTAATATTGGTAACACTATTAATATTGGTAAACTATTAATATTGTTAAGACTATTAATATTGGTAACATTATTAATGTTGGTAACACTATTAATATTGGTAACACTATTAATATTGGTAACACTATTAATATTGGTAACACTATTAATATTGGTAACACTATTAATATTGGTAACACTATTAATATTGGTAACACTATTAATATCGGTAACACTATTAATGTTGATAACACTATTAATATTGGTAACACTATTAATATTGGTAAACTATTCATTTTGGTAACACTATTAATATTGGTAAACTATTAATATTGGTAACACTATTAATATTGGTAACTCTAGTAATGTTAATAACACTATTAATATTGGTAACTCTAGTAATGTTAATAACACTATTAATATTGGTAAAACTAGTAATGTTAATAACACTATTAATATTGGTAACACTATTAATATTGGTAATACTATTAATATTGGTAACACTATTAATATTGGTAACACTATTAATATTGGTAACACTATTAATATTGGTAACACTATTAATATTGGTAACACTATTAATATTGGTAACACTATTAATATCGGTAACACTATTAATGTTGATAACACTATTAATATTGGTAACACTATTAATATTGGTAAACTATTCATTTTGGTAACACTATTACTATTGGTAAACTATTAATATTGGTAACACTATTAATATTGGTAACACTATTAATATTGGTAACAATATTAATATTGGTAATACTATTAATATTGGTAACTCTAGTAATGTTAATAACACTATTAATATTGGTAACTCTAGTAATGTTAATAACACTATTAATATTGGTAACTCTAGTAATGTTAATAACACTATTAATATTGGTAACACTAGTAATGTTAATAACACTATTAATATTGGTAACTCTATTAATATGGTAACACTATTAATATTGGTAACACTATTAATGTTGGTTACACTATTAATATTGGTAACACTATTAATATTGGTAACACTATTAATATTGGTAACACTATTAATGTTAATAACACTATTAATATTGGTAACTCTATTAATATTGGTAACACTATTAATATTGGTAACACTATTAATGTTGGTTACACTATTAATATTGGTAACACTATTAATATTGGTAACTCTGTTAATATTGGTAACACTATTAATATTGGTAAACTATTAATACTGGTAACACTATTAATATTGGTAACACTATTAATATTGGTAACACTATTAATATTGGTAACACTATTAATATTGGTAACACTATTAATGTTCATAGCACTATTAATATTGGTAACACTATTAATATTGGTAAACTATTCATTTTGGTAACACTATTAATATTGGTAAACTATTAATATTGGTAACACTATTAATATTGGTAACACTATTAATGTTCATAGCACTATTAATATTGGTAACACTATTAATATTGGTAAACTATTAATACTGGTAACACTATTAATGTTAATAACACTATTAATATTGGTAACTCTAGTAATGTTAATAACACTATTAATATTGGTAACACTATTAATGTTGGTTACACTATTAATATTGGTAACACTATTAATATTGGTAACACTATTAATATTGGTAATACTATTAATATTGGTAACACTATTAATATTGGTAACACTATTAATATTGGTAACACTATTAATGTTGGTTACACTATTAATATTGGTAACTCTAGTAATGTTAATAACACTATTAATATTGGTAACACTATTAATATTGGTAACTCTAGTAATGTTAATAACACTATTAATATTGGTAACACTATTAATGTTAATAACACTATTAATATTGGTATCACTATTAATATTGGTAAAGTCTATTAATGTTGGTTACACTATTAATATTGGTAACACTATTAATATTGGTAAACCTCTATTAATGTTGGTTACACTATTAATTTTGGTAACACTATTAATATTGGTAACACTATTAATGTTGGTTACACTATTAATATTGGTAACACTATTGATATTGGTAACTCTAGTAATGTTAATAACACTATTAATGTTGGTTACACTATTAATATTGGTAAAACTCTATTAATTTTGCTAACACTCTTATTATTAGCAACAGTCTATTAATAATGGTAACCCTCTTTTAATTTTGGTAACACTATTAATATTGGTAACACTATTAATATTGGTAACATTATTAATATTGGTAACACTATTAACATTGGTAACACACTATTAATATTGGTAACACTATTCATTTTGGTAACACTCTTATTATTAGCAACAGTCTATTAATAATGGTAACCCTCTTTTAATTTTGGTAACAGCATTAATATCTGTTGTACACAACGTCATTCTAGTCACATTTGCGCACATTAGCAGCAACCTTCCCGGTTTAGGGACAACCAAGCCTCATAGAGGATAAAGGGTAACAGATCATCTTCATTTCTGATTGGCCGATTGGCCTTTAGTGCTCACCTATCAACACCAACACCTGTTTACTTCCCTTGCAACCAACACAAGTAGAACAAGATATCACCCCAGAAAATCATCTGGAATATAAAATGGGCTAAACGTTCTACACAACAACACAAGATAACACACCCACAAACTCTCAAGTATGTATTTGAACATGATTCTTTTATAGGTTACTTTACGAAAAACATTATATGCCAGAGATGAACTAGCAAAAGGATAAAGCAAAAAAAAAGATATATGGGAGTGGGAGTTTAATATCACAATATGAGATATTACTATGTTTCTGGAGAACAATTGAAAAACCCTCTTTTCATAAGAACTGTCATAGTTTGATCCTCCTAGTGTGGATAGTTAATATTCATGCATTTGTCCTTCTCTTTTCTCTCTCTTACTGTTTTATAAGGTCTCTCTCTCTCTCTCTCTCTCTCTCTCTCTCTCTCTCTCTCTCTCTCTCTCTCTTACTGTTTTATAAGGCCTGTCTGTCTGGCTGTATTATCTCTCCCTCTCTCTCTCTCCCTCTCCCTCTCCCTCTCTCTCTCTCTCTCTCTCTCTCTCTCTCTCTCTCTCTCTCTCTCTCTCTCTCTCTCTCTCTCTCTCTCTCTCTCTCTCTCTCTCTCTCTCTCTCTCTCTCTCTCTTTCTGTTTTATAAAGCCTGTCTGTCTGCCTGTTACTGTGTTCTCTCCTATCTCTCTGTCTGTTTAATAAAGCCTGTCTGTCTGCCTGTTACTGTGTTCTCTCCTCTCTCTCTTTCTGCTTTATAAAGCCTGTCTGTCTGCCTGTACCTGTGTTCTCTCCTCTCTCTCTTTCTGCTTTATAAAGCCTGTCTGTCTGCCTGTACCTGTGTTCTCTCCTCTCTCTCTGTCTGTTTAATAAAGCCTGTCTGTCTGCCTGTACCTGTGTTCTATCCTCTCTCTCTGTCTGTTTAATAAAGCCTGTCTGTCTGCCTGTGACTGTGTTCTATCCTCTCTCTCTGTCTGTTTAATAAAGCCTGTCTGTCTGCCTGTGACTGTGTTCTATCCTCTCTCTCTGTCTGTTTAATAAAGCCTGTCTGTCTGCCTGTGACTGTGTTCTATCCTCTCTCTCTGTCTGTTTAATAAAGCCTGTCTGTCTGCCTGTGACTGTGTTCTCTCCTCTCTCTCTGTCTGTTTAATAAAGCCTGTCTGTCTGCCTGTGACTGTGTTCTATCCTCTCTCTGATGTAATGGGTGTTCTTTCTGTAACCACTTTAACTCCCAGGATGAATACATTAATGTGCACTAAAGTCTCTGTTGCTGCTGCTGTCTGAGCTGAGGACCATGTTGAGTCAAACTGAATATATACTTCTTTATTCTCACAGGAATAAAGCAAAAGGCTTAGGAAGCCATATCTGCACAAAAACACAAAGTTGTCTGTCAAACTGAATTTTAAGATATTCTATTGATTTGTGTATCTTTGTCCTGTAGAGTAGATTGTGTGAGTGAACTACGCCCCAGGTGAGTTAAAAAGACAGCTGTACCAGTGAACTACTCCCCAGGTGATTTTAAAAGACAGCTGTACCAGTGAACTACGCCCCAGGTGATTTAAAAAGACAGCTGTACCAGTGAACCACCCCCCAGGTGAGTTATAAAGACAGCTGTACCAGTGAACTACTCTCCAGGTGAGTTATAAAGACAGCTGTACCAGTGAACTACCCCCCAGGTGAGTTATAAAGACAGCTGTACCAGTGAACTACCCCCCCAGGTGAGTTATAAAGACAGCTGTACCAGTGAACTACTCCCCAGGTGAGTTATAAAGACAGCTGTACCAGTGAACTACTCTCCAGGTGAGTTATAAAGACAGCTGTACCAGTGAACTACTCTCCAGGTGAGTTATAAAGACAGCTGTACCAGTGAACTACTCTCCAGGTGAGTTATGAAGACAGCTGTACCAGTGAACTACTCTCCAGGTGAGTTATAAAGACAGCTGTACCAGTGAACTACTCCCCAGGTGAGTTATAAAGACAGCTGTACCAGTGAACTACCCCCCAGGTGAGTTATAAAGACAGCTGTACCAGTGAACTACACCCCAGGTGAGTTATAAAGACAGCTGTACCAGTGAACCACCCCCCAGGTGAGTTATAAAGACAGCTGTACCAGTGAACTACCCCCCAGCTGAGTTATAAAGACAGCTGTAGCAGTGAACCACCCCCCCAGGTGAGTTATAAAGACAGCTGTACCAGTGAACCACCCCCCAGGTGAGTTATAAAGACAACTGTACCAGTGAACTACCCCCCAGGTGAGTTATAAAGACAGCTGTACCAGTGAACTACCCCCCAGGTGAGTTAAAAAGACAGCTGTACCAGTGAACTACCCCCCAGGTGAGATATAAAGACAGCTGTACCAGTGAACTACCCCCCAGGTGAGTTATAAAGACAGCTGTACCAGTGAACTACCCCCCAGGTGAGTTATAAAGACAGCTGTACCAGTGAACTACCCCCCAGGTGAGTTATAAAGACAGCTGTACCAGTGAACCACCCCCCAGGTGAGTTAAAAAGACAGCTGTACCAGTGAACTACCCCCCAGGTGAGATATAAAGACAGCTGTACCAGTGAACTACCCCCCAGGTGAGTTATAAAGACAGCTGTACCAGTGAACTACCCCCCAGGTGAGTTATAAAGACAATTCAAAAAGAACACAAAAAGAAAGACAAAAAGAATCATCATGGGGAACTGTATACTTAATCATCATAGTGAACTGTATACTTAATCAATGGTAACTCATGCTGAAAATTACCCATAAATAAAACAACAAAATACAAAAATAATCTGATAATCTTATTTGTATTTGACTGACAATAAGTATCGTAATAATAAAACAAATATTACAAAAATGGTCTAACAAAATATTGCAACTCAATTTAGGCTTTCACCTATTTGGAATAATGGCAGGCTAACATTTTGCAATTTGTCAATGCAGACTTGTTTTGTGAATCTCCACCATAGCTTACTACATTGGTGGGAAAAGTATCCAATTGTCGTACTTGAGTAAAAGTAAAGGTACCTTAATAGAAAATGACTCAAGTAAAAGTGAAAGTCACCAAGTAAAATTGAGAAAAAATCTCAAAGTATTTGGTTTTAAATATACTTCAGTATTCAAAGTAAATGTAATTGCTAAAATATACTTAAGTATCAAAAGTATAAGTCATTTCAATATCCTTATATTAAGCAAACCAGGCGGCACCATTTTCTATTTTTATTTTTATTTATGGATAGCCAGGGGCACACTCCAATACAGACATCATTTACAAATGAAGCATGTGTAGGAATGACAAGGGACGTTCTCTTGAAAAGTGTGCGAATTAGATCATTTTCCTGTCCTGCTAAGCATTCAAAATGTAACAAGTACTTTTGGGTGTCAGGGAAAATGTACGGAGAAAAAAATACATTATTTTCTTTAGGAATGTAGTGAATTAAAAGTAAAAGTTGTCAACAATATAAATAGTAAAGTGAAGTACAGATACCCCAGAATTCGACTTACTGTAAGTAATACTTTCCAGTATTTTTACTTATGAAGTCATTTACACCACTGGCCTACTGTGGATGTAGCAAGGTGCTAAAGCTGTTACCTCTTGGAAAATACAACTGCCTCTGGCTTTACCGAACTTGGTTCTTAATCTATGATTGTTTTGACTCAGTTCCATCCATACCTGTGTCTTGCTTCCGCCTCCGAGGATTCCTCTACACTCTTCACATTCTCCTGGCTGCTCTTGGAGCAGTCCTCCTTCCTGGTGTTGTTAGGTGAGCTGCTGTTCTTCGGGAGCTCGTGGCCGCCCTGCTGCTGCAGGTGCTGAATAATGTTCTGCTGGTGCCATGATTGATTACTGGCTCTGACATAGACAGGCGTGGGGGCCAGGATACTATGGACCGGACTGTTGCTGTTCTGCTTCCAGAGTCCCCCACCGCTGCCACCTCTGTCCCGGGAGTGACTCTTCAGCCTGCCCTGGACTGGGGTCCCTCTGTGATCAAAGCTCTCCTGGAGGTATCCTCCTCCACCTCCTCCACCCCCTCCTCCTCCTCCGGCAGAACTCTGGGATGAATGACTAAACCAGCGCCAACGCAGCCTAAGGATCTGTTTCACGTCAAACTCTTTCTTCCCCGACATCCTCCTCTCTTTCTTTCTTTCTTTCTTTCTTTCTTTTTAGAGATGAAGAAGAAGCCAGCAGTCAAATGTACTAGTGTAGAATCCCCCTAAAACATGGAGGAGGGTAAAGAAAAAGGAGCCTATGAATTCAGTTCCAGTATGTTCAGTACTGTACGCCTCCCTCCTCCTTTTGTCTTCTTCCTCCTCCTCCTCCGTTGTTCTTTTAGTGGAGGGCAAGAATGGAACAGTCTTCTCTCTCTCTGCAGCTTTTGTCTCCCTGTGCCTGGGCTTATTTTCCTCCTCCCTCCAACTCTCTCTCTCTCTCTCTCTCTCTCTCTCTCTCTCTCTCTCTCTCTCTCTCTCTCTCTCTCTCTCTCTCTCTCTCTCTCTCTCTCTCTCTCTCTCTCTCTCTCTCTCTCTCTCGTTTGCTCTCTCTCTGTCTCTCTTTCTCTCTATGGCTCTCTCTCTCTCCCTCTGTGTCTCTCGCTGTCTCTCTCTCTCACTCTCTGTGTGTGTCTCTCTCTCTCTCTCTCTCTCTCTCTCTCTCTCTCTCTCTCTCTCTCTCTCTCTCTCTCTCTCTCTCTCTCTCTCTCTCTCTCTCTCTCTCTCTCTCTCTCTCTCTCTCTCTGTTTCAGCTGCTGTTCCTCCTGATGCTCCCTGTTAGCTCAGTTAACGCACATACATGACACACGCTCCCTCCCTCGCTTGTCTTCTTGGTCTCGCTCACTCGCTCCGTGTCCTCACTGCACACAAACACACACACACAGAGGAACCGAAACAGAAATGCCCATCCCAGTATCCAGTAGCTGATAATGTTGGACTAGGCAGCCCCTCACCAAAGGGAGGGGGAGAGAGGGAGAAGGGGGTGGGGGTATCATACACACAGCATGATGAGGTCACAGCTTAACCAAGTAAATCATCTCTTCTCTGAGGGAAGGGAAGAAAAGAACGACAGTACTATATCATCTCTAGTAGCAGGGTTCCTCACTGCAAACCTCACGCTATGCTATCATACAAGAAGCACACACAAGCACATGACCATATATACACACTCACACATACACACACACACACACAAACACACAGCACATCACATCTGCCTACACACTACTGTCCCCCCACGTCTCACGGCATCCCATAGGGAAAGAGGCTCTATCTCTCAATGCAGGCACTCGACCATGCAGAATAATGATTCTCTCCGTTCAGTCCTCCTCATACTAGTAGAAAAACGCAGCATTAGTGGTGAACCGTCAAGGTCGATAAACTGCCAGTGCTGATCAGTTTTCAAACACATCAAATTCTTACTTGTAAAATAAAAAGCAGATTAAAATTTTAATAAGGGATGTAAAACATGTAGCCGCTTCCTGTATCACATGGTCCTGGATATAGACTCTAGGGTAAGGAATAAAGAGATGGTTTGATATAGTGTGCAGGGTAATCTGAGGACAATACAATCGATCTTGACAACATCCACAGCATAGGGAAATAACAGTCCAGTATAAGTTGCAGTATGGTACATTGTCCACAGTGATCCTTGTCGCTCTAGTTATTTTATTATGGGAAATTAGAAATTAGTGGTCAGGAAAAAAATGTAACATGCCCGAAAAGGCTAGTGAAGTAATTGATTTCGATAATGAAGGAACAATGTGCAATGGCCGAGTTAGATACGGACGCCACAGACAGACCACGAGCTATAGCTCTGTAGTTGTGGTTTCTATAGTGATATGTTATTTGTGCTCCTACGTTATAGTTGTTACTGTATGGATAGGAGGTCTACTAATGACATTATAACCAAAGGACAGAACATTAAAGGGGCAATGTCGGATTCAATCAACAACAATGTAATTCATTTAAAAGTCCAGAGAATGCCCCTTTAAGCATTTCATGTGGTTTATTTTGACACAGACAGTTACACCTTGTCAACACACTCTATGTTAATATTTTGACAACATATTGTATATAATAATATCTTGTCAACATACTGTATATAATAATATATTGTCAACATACTGTATATATTATTACCTTGTCAACATACTGTATATATTATTACCTTGTCAACATACTGTATATATTATTACCTTGTCAACATACTGTATATATTATTACCTTGTCAACATACTGTATATAATATCTTGTCAACATACTGTATATATTATTACTGTCACGCCCTGACCGTAGATTGCTTTGTATGTTTCTATTTTTTGTCTGGTCAGGGTGTGATGTGGGTGGGTATTCTATGTTGTATGTCTAGGTGTTGTATTTATATGTTTAGGCCTGGTATGGTTCCCAATCAGAGGCAGCTGTCTATCGTTGTCTCTGATTGAGAACCATACTTAGGTAGCCCTTTTTCACACTTTTGTTTGTGGGTGGTTGTTTTCTGTGTCTGTGTTTTCACCATACAGAACTGTTTCGATTTTCATTTTGTATTTTCCGTGTTCTGGTATAATAAATTATCATGGACACTTACAACGCTGCATTTTGGTCCATTCCTTCATACTCCTCATCAGACGAGGACGACAATCGTTACAATTACCTTGTCAACATACTGTATATATCAATATATTTGTCAAAATACTGTATATATTCAAACCTTGTCAACATACTGTATATATTAATATATTGTCAACATACTGTATATATTCAAGCCTTGTCAACATACTGTATTTATTAAAACCTTGTCAACATACTGTATATATTCAAACCTTGAAAACATACTGTATATATTAAAATATTGTCAACATACTGTATTTATTAAAACCTTGTCAACATACTATATATATTCAAACCATGTCAATATACTGTATATATTAAAATATTGTCAACATACTGTATATATTCAAACCTTGTCAACATTTTGTATATATCAATATATTGTCAACATACTGTATATATTAAAACATTGTCAACATACTGTATTTATTAAAACCTTGTCAACATACTGTATATATTCAAACCTTGTCAACATACTGTATATGTTAATATATTGTCAGGATACTATATATATTAAAACCTTGTCAACATACTGTATATATTAATATATTGTCAACATACTGTATATATTAATATATTGTCAACATACTGTATATATTAATATATTGTCAACATATTGTATATATTAATATACTGCCAACATACTGTATATATTCAAACTTTGTCAACATACTGTATATATGAATATATTGTCAACATATTGTATATGTTAATATATTGTCATCATACTGTATATATTAAAACCTTGTCAACATATTGTAGATGTTAATATATTGTCAGCATACTGTATATATTAAAACCGTGGCAACATACTGTATATATTAATATGTTGTCAACATACTGTATATATTAATATATGGTCAACATACTGTATTTATTAAAATCTTGTCAACATACTGTATATATTCAAACCTTGTCAACATACTGTATATCTTAATATGTTGTCAACATACTGTATATATAAATATCTTGTCAACATACTGGATATATTAATACCGATATATTGCATAGATTGAATAACAAATACATATGTATGGCAGTGGAGATTGTCATAAATATTTTACGCCATGAATCCTAAACTGAGATCAGAAGTCATATGCTTTCCCAAATGTCAGTTCAACACATTATCACAATCTATTGGTCAGTTCAACACGTTATCACAATCTATTGGTCAGTTCAACACGTTATCACAATCTATTGGTCAGTTCAACACGTTATCACAATCTATTGGTCAGTTCAACACGTTATCACAATCTATTGGTCAGTTCAACACGTTATCACAATCTATTGGTCAGTTCAACACGTTATCACAATCTATTGGTCAGTTCAACACGTTATCACAATCTATTGGTCAGTTCAACACGTTATCACAATCTATTGGTCAGTTCAACACGTTATCACAATCTATTGGTCAGTTCAACACGTTATCACAATCTATTGGTCAGTTCAACACGTTATCACAATCTATTGGTCAGTTCAACACGTTATCACAATCTATTGGTCAGTTCAACACGTTATCACAATCTATTGGTCAGTTCAACACGTTATCACAATCTATTGGTCAGTTCAACACGTTATCACAATCTATTGGTCAGTTCAACACGTTATCACAATCTATTGGTCAGTTCAACACGTTATCACAATCTATTGGTCAGTTCAACACGTTATCACAATCTATTGGTCAGTTCAACACGTTATCACAATCTATTGGTCAGTTCAACACGTTATCACAATCTATTGGTCAGTTCAACACGTTATCACAATCTATTGGTCAGTTCAACACGTTATCACAATCTATTGGTCAGTTCAACACGTTATCACAATCTATTGGTCAGTTCAACACGTTATCACAATCTATTGGTCAGTTCAACACGTTATCACAATCTATTGGTCAGTTCAACACGTTATCACAATCTATTGGTCAGTTCAACACGTTATCACAATCTATTGGTCAGTTCAACACGTTATCACAATCTTATTATTATATGCTTTCCCAAAACCCATTTCAGTATCTGGAGATATATACTTTTAAAGGTGAGTAACACTTTACAATAAGGTACCTTTTATAACGCGTTTATAAAGGGTTTATGGCTACGTTATTGACGGTTATTTTTAAAAAAGGGTACCTTATTGTAAAGTGTTACCTAAAGTATATAGTATTTACAGTATGCAATTCCCTTTGTCAATATACTCCTGTGCATTCAAATATGAATGCTTTTTATATTGTACACCAGCAAAGATGAATGATTTCTTGCTCGTACATGCTGCTGAGAGGGAAAGAAAGCCTGCTGAAATGTTGACAGTAGATGTCAATGTGATGCAGCAGTGTCTCATCTTTCTCCTAGCCTCATGCTCTGTATATAAAGGGCTGCATCCCAAATGGCACCTTATTGCCTATATAGTGCACTACTTTTGACCTGAGCCCTATGGGTCCTGGTCAAAAGTAGTGAACCAAATAGGGAACAGGGTGCCATGTTTGTAGCGCAGCCAAATATACAGAGGAGAGGAGGAATGTACAGCTATTGTAGCCACTACACTCAATGACTTATTCATATGCTGTGAGCCATCAGTTGACCGTTATACTGATGGGCCAAGAAAATATTAAACAATTCTCTCTCTCTCTCTCTCTCTCTCTCTCTCTCTCTCTCTCTCTCTCTCTCTCTCTTTCAAACAAAATGATAATGAATCAAGGCTAAAAACACATCTTGATAAATATTCAACCCCCTGAGTCAATACATGTTAGAATCACCTTTGGCAGTGATTACAGCTGTGAGTCTTTCTGGGTAAGTCTCTAAGAGTGATTACAGCTGTGAGTCTTTCTGGGTAAGTCTCTAAGAGTGATTACAGCTGTGAGTCTTTCTGGGTAAGTCTCTGAGATTTGCACACCTGGATTGTAGAATGTTTGCATTATTATTTAGAAAATTATTCAAGCTCTGTCAAGTTGGTTATTCATCATTTCTAGAAAGCCATCAAGACTTTCAAGCAGATTTACAGTTGAAGTCGGAAGTTTACATACACCTTAGACAAAAACATTTAAACTCAGTTTTTCACAATTCTTCACATTTAATCTTAGTAAAAATTCCCTGTTTTAGGTCAGTTAGGATCACCACTTGATTTTAAGAATGTGAAATGTCAGAATAATGGTAGAGAGAATGATTTAGTTCAGCTTTTATTTATTTCATCACATTCCCAGTGGGTCAGAAGTTCACATACACTCAATTAGTATTGGGTAGCATTGCCTTTAAATTGTTTTATTTGGGTCAAACGTTCCGGGTAGCCTTCCACAAGCTTCCCACATTAAGTTGGGGGAATTTGTCCCATTCCTCCTGACAGAGCTGGTGTAACTGAGTCAGGTTTGTAGGCCTCCTTGCTCGCACACACTTTTTCATTTCTGCCCACAAATTTTCTATAAGCGGGGGGTCAGGGCTTTGTGATGGCCACTCCAATACCTTGACTTTGTTGTCCTTGAGCCATTTTGCCACAACTTTGGAAGTATGCTTGGGGTCATTGTCCGTTTGGAAGACCCATTTGCTACTAAGCTTTAACTTTCTGACTGTTGCTTCAATATATCCACATAATTTTCCTGCATCATCATGCCATCTATTTTGTGAAGTGCACCAGTTCCTCTTGCAGCAAAGCACCCCCAAAACATGATGCTGCCATGCCGTGCTTCACGGTTGGGATGGTGTTCTTCGGCTTGCAAGCCTCCCATTTTTTCCTCCGAACATAACAATGGTCATTATGGCCAAACAGTTATATTTTTGTTTCATCAGACCAGAAGACATTTCTCCAAAAAGTACGATCTTTGTCCCCATGTGCAGTTGCAAACCGTAGTCTGGCTTTTTGATGGCGGTTTTGGAGCAGGTTACGTTGTTTTTTTCTTTCCTTTATTTAACCAGGTAGGCCAGTTGAGAACAAGTTGTCATTTACAACTGTGACCTGGCCAAGATAAAGCAAAGCAGTGCTACACAAACAACAACACAGAGTTACACATGGAATAAACAAGCATACAGTCAATAACACAATAGAAAAAAAATAAGTCTATATACAGTGTGTGCAAATGGCGTGAGGAGGTAAGACAATAAATAGGCCATAGTAGCGAAGTAATTACAATTTAGCAAATTAACACTGGAGTGATAGATGTGCAGATGATGTGCAAGTAGAAATACTGGTGTGCAAAAGAGCAGAAAAATACATTTAAAAAAAACAATATGGGGATGAGGTAGGTAGATTGGATGGGCTATTTACAGATGCAGCGATCAGTTAGCTGCTCAGATAGCTGATGTTTAAAGTTAGTGAGGGAAATATAAGTCTCCAACTTCAGCGATTTTTGCAATTCGTTCCAGTCATTGGCAGCAGAGAACTGGAAGGAAAGGCGGCCAAAGGAGGTGTTGACTTTGGGGATGATCAGTGAGATATACCTGCTGGAGCGAGTGCTACGGGTGGGTGTTGTTATCGTGACCAGTGAGCTGAGATTAGGCGTGGGTCTGCTGACGAATATGTAGCGAGGGCCAGCCGACGAGAGCATACAGGTCGCAGTGGTGGGGGGTATATCGGGCTTTGGTGACAAAACGGATGGCACTGTGATAGACTGCATCCAATTTGCTGAGTAGAGTGTTGGAGGCTATTTTGTAAATGACATCGCCGAAGTCGAGGATCGGTAGGATTGTCAGTTTTACAAGGGTATGTTTGGCAGTGTGAGTGAAGGAGGCTTTGTTGCAAAATAGGAAGCTGATTCTAGATTTCATTTTGGATAGGAGATGTTTAATATGAGTCTGGAAGGGGAGTTTACAGTCTAGCCAGACACCTAGGTATTTGTGGTTGTCCACATATTCTAAATCAGAACCGTCCAGAGTAGTGATGCTAGTCGAGTGGGTGGGTTGGGGCAGCGAATGGTTGAAGAGCATGCATTTGGTTTTACTAGCATTTAAGAGCAGTTGGAGGCCACGGAAGGAGTGTTGTATGGCATTGAAGCTCGTTTGGAGGTTTGTCAACACAGTGTCCAAAGAATGGCCAGGTGTATACAGAAGGGTGTCGTCTGCGTAGAGGTGGATCAGGGAATCACCCGCAGCAAGAGCGTATCGTTGATATATACGGAGAAAAGAGTCGTCCCGAGAATTGAACCCTGTGGCACCCCCATAGAGACTGCCAGAGGTCCGGACAACAGGCCCTCCGATTTGACACACTGAACTTTATCTGAGAAGTAGTTGGTGAACCAGGCAAGGCAGTCATTTGAGATACCAAGGCTGTTGAGTCTGCCGATAAGAATACGGTGATTGACAGAGTCGAAAGCCTTGGCCAGGTCGATGAAGACGGCTGCACAGTACTGTCTTTTATCGATGGCGGTTATGATATCATTTAGTACCTTGAGTGTGGCTGAGGTGCACCCGTGACCAGCTCGGAAACCGGATTGCACAGAGGAGAAGGTACAGTGGGATTCGAAATGGTCAGTGATCTGTTTATTAACTTGGCTTTTGAAGACTTTAGAAAGGCAGGGCAGGATGGATATAGGTCTGTAACAGTTTGGGTCTAGAGTGTCACCCCCTTTGAAGAGGGGGATGACCGCGGCAGCTTTCCAATCTTTAGGGATCTCGGACGATACGAAAGAGAGGTTGAACAGACTGGTAATGGGGGTTGCAACAATGCCGGCGGATAATTTTAGAAAGAGAGGGTCCAGATTGTCTAGCCCAGCTGATTTGTACGGGTCCAGGTTTTTCAGCTCTTTCAGAACATCTGTTATCTGAATTTGGGTGAAGGATAAGTGGGGAGGCTTGGGCAAGTAGCTGGGGTGCGGAGCTGTTGGCCGGGGTTGGGGTAGCTAGGAGGAAAGCATGGCCAGCCGTAGAGAAATGCTTATTGAAATACTTGATTATCGTGAATTTATCGGTGGTGACAGTTTTACCTAGCCTCAGTGGAGTGGGCAGCTGGGAGGAGGTGCTCTTATTCTCCATGGACTTTACAGTGTCCCAAAACTTTTTGGAGTTAGAGCTACTGAATGCAAATTTCTGTTAAAAAAAGCTTACCTTTGCTTTCCTAACTGACTGTGTGTATTGGTTCCTAACTTCCCTGAAAAGTTGCATATCTTGGGGACTATTCGATGATAATGCAATACGCCACAGGATGTTTTGTGCTGGTCGAGGGCAGTCAGGTCTGGAGTGAACCAAGGGCTACAGTGGGGAGAACAAGTATTTGATACACTGCCGATTTTGCAGGTTTTCCTACTTACAAAGCATGTAGAGGTCTGTAATTTTTATCATAGGTACACTTCAACTGTGAGAGACGGAATCTAAAACAAAAATCCCGAAAATCACATTGTATGATTTTTAAGTAATTAATTAGCATTTTATTGCAAGACATAAGTATTTGATACATCAGAAAAGCAGAACTTAATATTTGGTACTGAATCCTTTGTTTGCAATTACAGAGATCATACGTTTCCTGTAGTTCTTGACCAGGTTTGCACACACTGCAGCAGGGATTTTGGCCCACTCCTCCATACAGACCTTCTCCAGATCCTTCAGGTTTCGGGGCTGTCGCTGGGCAATACGGACTTTCAGCTCCCTCCAAAGATTTTTTATTGGGTTCAGGTCTGGAGACTGGCTAGGCCACTCCAGGACCTTGAGATACTTCTTACGGAGCCACTCCTTAGTTGCCCTGGCTGTGTGCTTCGTGTCGTTGTCATGCTGGAAGACCCAGCCACGACCCATCATCAATGCTCTTACTGAGGGAAGGAGGTTGTTGGCTAAGATCTCGCAATACATGGCCCCATCCATCCTCCCCTCAATACGGTGCAGTCGTCCTGTCCCCTTTGCAGAAAAGCATCCCCAAAGAATGATGTTTCCACCTCCATGCTTCACGGTTGGGATGGTGTTCTTGGGGTTGTACTCATCCTTCTTCTTCCTCCAAACACGGCGAGTGGAGTTTAGACCAAAAAGCTCTATTTTTGAATCATCAGACCACATGACCTTCTCCCATTCCTCCTCTGGATCATCCAGATGGTCATTGGCAAACTTCAGACGGGCCTGGACATGCGCCTGCTTGAGCAGGGGGACCTTGTGTGCGCTGCAGGATTTTAATCCATGACGGCGTAGTGTGTTACTAATGGTTTTCTTTGAGACTGTGGTCCCAGCTCTCTTCAGGTCATTGACCAGGTCCTGCCGTGTAGTTCTGGGCTGATCCCTCACCTTCCTCATGATCATTGATGCCCCACGAGGTGAGATCTTGCATGGAGCCCCAGACCGAGGGTGATTGACCATCATCTTGAACTTCTTCTATTTTCTTCTATTTTCTAATAATTGCGCCAACAGTTGTTGCCTTCTCACCAAGCTGCTTGCCTATTGTCCTGTAGCCCATCCCAGCCTTGTGCAGGTCTAC